>NC_092275.1:18842504-18920004 GCF_036320965.1 Panulirus ornatus
GTGTGTTAATTTTGTATGTATGCATCATGTCTTCACACACACACACACACACACACACACACACACACACACACACACACACACACACACACACAGCCTGAGCTTGGTAACTATTCATAGACCAGCCCTGAGGGGAAGATGAGCAACTGGGGTGAGTGTAGGACTTCCTGCCACGCCAAAGATTCGAACCCTTGTGGGTTCGACCGCGGGCTGGCCCACGGAGGCTTATGGTCGGTAACACCAACCACAACGCCACGGAGGCTCGTTAATGTGTGTGTGTGTGTGTGTGTGTGTGTGTGTGTGTGTGTGTAGAAGACATGGAACGCAGACAAGACTGAGAGACTTTGGCAACGCGAGTGCAAAACTCTCTCTCTCCCAGATGGACACTAATAGTATACACGAGAGGAAGAAAAAAAGAACAACGAAGCTCAGCTTTTAAACTCGTCCTAAATGCAATACAACTGTCTGGACTCTTGAATGCACGCTAGTGATTCTCTCATCACATTGCCGCCGTGGCTGAGAATATGAATCCAGTTCGAATCTTCCGGCCTCCTCCTCCTCCTCCTCCTCCTCCTCCTCCTCCTCCTCCTCCTCCTCCTCCTCCTCCTCCTCTTCCTCCTCCTCCCCCGAGGCAAGTGCTGCAAATATGTGAAGACAGAGATTGCAAGAAGGAAAAAGTTCCACGTCGAGTGAACTTTTAGAGTGCGTTCCAAGTTCTTCATGTGAACAGTATATGTGGAAGACGTTTGTGAACGAAGATGATAAGGATTCGATTCTGTTCTCAGACTCTAAAGGAGTTTGTTATAAGATGAATGATGTATACATAGTGTTGTTCTGTGGATATCGTGCGTCGTCATGCGGTTATTGCGTTGATTTGCGTCATTGTACGTTAGGGTTCCAACACCTTCGAGGCTGCGCTTCATAAGGAAACAGGGTAAGGAGGGGTCCATTATGGTGCGAAAACCCTCAACGACCCCGTTTTCTTTCCATTCACTTAAGATAACATTGCCTTGCCTAAGTTGATTTCTCGCTGGCCATGTATCTCTTAAAGACAGAGCCCGATAACACCGTAGGCTATATGAGTTTTTTTGTTAGCTGTGACTGCACGTGCAATTGAGGTTCTAATCGAGGCCATCTCATCAACGATTATATATATATATATATATATATATATATATATATATATATATATATATATATATATATATATATATATATATATATATATATACGCGTTTCCCGCGTTAGCGAGGTAGAGTTAAGAACAGAGAACCGAGCCTTAGAGGGAAAATCCTCACTTGGTCCCCTTCTCTGTCCCTTCTTTTGGAAAATTAAAAACGAGAGGGGAGGCTTTTCAGGCCCCCGCTTCCTCCCCTTTTAGTTGCCTTCTACGACACGCAGCCAATACGTGGGAAGTATTCTTTCTCCCCTATCCCCAGGGATAATATATATATATATATATATATATATATATATGTATATATATATATATATATATATATATATATATATATATTATGGTGTGTGTTTTCTTCATTTATGGTTAAATAATTGTGACGCTCTTTGACTCTGTTTATTTTGTGCGTGTTCAGACCAAACACCGAGTTTATCGACCAACAAGGACGTAACACGCGTGTGTACTGGAGCTACAGAATATGTCATAAACACATAAACAGCCACATGTGGAACTCCTAGTTGGTTTTGTAAGCCTGTCCAGCTCCATCTTTATGGCAGGGGGCTAAGGTGAAGGGTGTGTGTGTGTGTGTGTGTGTGTGTGTGTGTGTGTGTAAGAGAGAGGGGGGGTTAGGTCCTCTTTTTTTTATTATGGACCTTTGACTCAGTTACAGTGTTGTTTGAAGTGATTTAAGAGTCGCCACTGGACAGAATGTAATTCCTAACCAAATTGCTTATATAACACTGCTCTTCATTCATACATGGAGGAATTTCCACGTTGGTAGCGAACGCCCGTATATAAAAATCCCCCCACCCCCAAAGAAAAGCAATTAAACCAATGAAAAAAGGCCATTTTCGGTGTGTGTAATGGGGTAATATATTTTGTTTAGCAGATACACTTCATGCATGTATGCAAGAGAATGTATTGCCAGTTGTGGTCGAAGGAGTGAATACGTCTATTTTTTTTTTTTTTTTTGGTTCTCTGACAATGGGCGTTACAACCACACCACCCACCACAGTACCACTGGTATAGCCACCTCTCCGAGCTCCTGTTCCCGCGACCAGCCGCTGTCTGTGTGTGTGTGTGTGTGTGTGTGTGTGGTGTATGTTTGAAACATTCGTGATCTGGTGGGAGTGATGCGCGTCAGCGTCTTTATCAAGGAACACAAAAGACACTCTGGGGTTGTTTCTTCTTGTCTCGTCAAGTCTCAATTGATAGCACCGGTAAAGAGTCACCAGATGTCTGAAGTCTATAAAGAAATGAGCAGGAGAGGGAGAGGGATTTGACGCATTTTGGACACAACATATTTAGTTTTGGCTCTCCGACTTACTGTTGTATTGTTCGCTCCTCTTGTTGCAGTGTGTTGTATGACCTCCCCCTCTTCTCCCCTCCGTCAAGTGGTCTGATGCAGCTTGACCTCCCTCTTCTTCACCCCCTCCCACCATCCCTCTCCTCCCCTCCATCAAGTGGCTTGATCGGTGGATGTCATGTCTGGCTCCCAGTGGGTTCTGGCAGCTGACATGATCAATGGTTATCATGTAAGGGCTTCAGCTGTTGTGGCAGGTGGCGTGAGTATTGCTTCGCCATGCGTCGCGTTGCAGGGTCACTTGTTGCACCATTGCTCAGGGGGTTTGGTCATTGTTAGCCAGTGGGACCCCATAACTGGGGTTTGCATTATTGGTGGTTATATAGACCTACGTGGTGTTGCAGTTCATGTTACCGACAGGTATGCTATCTCTGGCCTACCCACCGTTTTCCAGCGCATGGGTTCGAATCTTGGTTGCGGCAGTCGGCCCACAGTCAACTCGGCTGTTCATCCTCCCCTCTCCCTTAGGCGTTGCTCGATGAATTGAGTACCTGGCTAGGATATATGTCGTTAACGAGATGGCCAGCCTTGATTAGGGCATTCAGTTGCCCGTGTCGTCTAAAAGCTAACATAAAATAAAATCAGTGCATGTTGTCATGAGGTCTCGCGCTTGAAGCCCGCAGCCAGTAAGACACGTGTCATGATTAGTGGCTGGGAGTGGCTGGGTTCCAAGATGGTAGAGATGCGAACATTCAGGCGTGGTGGGACACAGCCCTCCCACACAGCAGAGCTGGACTCGGCCTCTGATTTGAGAAGTCAAGCTCAAACCGACTCGACCAGAGATGTCTGGCCAGCAGTTAACCCTAGACAGCAACACCTGCAGAAAGAAGGACAAGCGATCGTGGAAACTGATGAGGGTGAAAGAAAGTGAGTGTTTTTCGTTGTGTTCAGGGGCGTGACTTTAACACCTGCTCGCCTGAACTCTTCGAAGTCAGATGGACCTTTGTCCCATTGGCTTTTTGCGCCGGCTGATGGACGAGGTTTCGCCTTGGGTTTAGCGCACAGACGCAGGGGGGCGAATGTTAGCCCGAGAGATCGTCTTGTCAGATGGAGATGATACGCCATTACCAGGATAATCTGAATGAATTGGTGTGACTGTGATTTCGGTTTGTTTCTCAAGACGAACGTTGGTGCTCGTGAAGTAAGTCATCGATCTCCCAAAATTCATATCATAATCGTATGAATCTCAGTACTCGATGTTGGGATAACTAGAGTGAGTATGCGGTTCGCGTTGAGGTCATATCTCTCTTAAAGGCCAGGTATCCCCAAGGGAGCAGGAGGAGTGGGGAAAAAAAAAAAAAACATGAAACCAGTAGCAGTCGTGATACATGGACCAGTCTGACCACGCCCTTGATCCCGGCCAGAGGTGAGGGAATGTGTACCCAGTGTCCCTGGAATTGGGAAGCTGTAGTACAGCTACCGCATATCCTCGTGGGGGTGAGGAAAGATGCCAATTTGCCTCGAGGCATTTGTCCTGCTTTGGAGTCATTATATGTGTACCAGGCCGTTGGAAGACTTTGGCCCCGTCTCTGGGTCACCTCCGGTGGAAGAGGATTTGTACCTAGTCCTTAAGAGACTTTGATTCTGGTCTAGGATCACTTCAGGGTTGGAGATCGTACCCAGTGGCTGGCGAGGCGGCACCTCTGCCCTTAGCGTACCCAGCCAGACTTGGTTCGACCTCGAAGACACCCAAGTGGGGGCCGGCGGACACGCTCCGTTGTGGAGGAAGCTGCTGCTGGCCCAGTGTTCGGGTCCTCGTGACATGTTCACAATAGACGCAGCATGTGGCTCGCACTCACCCTCTAACTAATTGTCACGGTCGGTCCCTTGTTAAAGAAGTCATGTTCTGCGTTTGGTGATTAGACAACTGAATAGGGTCGTTAAATGTGAACTTATCGGGATTGGGGTTCGTGTGCCCAGGTGGAGACGCTGATAAGCAAAGGAGGGACTGACCTGAGTTCGAAGGTTAACGTTCGTGGTGGCGAAGATACGGTTAACGAGAGACCCCTGACGCAACGGTCATGTCAATTAGACACAGACAGCGAATTTGGGTTGAAGTAACGAATTCAATTAATGATTTATCTTTGTCCATCATATACGTTGCACGAGTGACTGACGAAGAAAACGTTTAGTGTATATTGATAAAGAAATTATATGTCTTAAGATAATCATTGCTTTTATCATAATGGCCACCAGTCAGCTATCATTGATTGTAGATGACTAATCCCCTGCATTCAGAACTAGTGATTGAGTCGCTTACCCTGTCCTTGAAGGGACGAAACACACCAGAGTTGATCCTTAAAGTATTAGTACGATGAAGGTTGTTGGTGGACAGGATCATTGGCTAGATCGGTGCTAAGTTAAGGCACAGTATCTTTGCCAAGGAAATCTGGCGTGGTTGAAGGCTTTGCTAAGCTGGAAAGCAGTGAAGATTACTATCACAGAGGTCATTCCTACGCTAGGGAGAAATCTGTAGTGTATTTCCATGGTGAAGGGGAGTATTGGAGTGCCAGATATGTGTTCCAGGAAGGAGGTGGTACTCAGTTCAGGAAACACTAGCGCTTTAAGGAGCAATGTCGATGTGGAGGTAGAAGCAGGTATGGCCACGGTCGGGGGGGTCAGTCCCTCAATTAGAAGATGGGATCTCTCTCTCTCTCTCTCTCTCTCTCTCTCTCTCTCTCTCTCTCTCTCTCTCTCTCTCTCTCTCTCTCTCTCTCTCTCTCTCTCCTCTCCTCTTCTCTCTCTCTCTCTCTCTCTCTCTCTCTCTCTCTCTCTCTCTCTCTCTCTCTCTCTCTCTCTCTAGCACTGCAGCGCGAAGGAACAGTACCAGGGGAGGAAGGAGGGCCATTAGTTGAAGCATTACCACGATGGAAGATGAACGTCTCTCAGGTGGCTAGGATTGTGTACACGCCTGCGTCACCCATGTCGTTCTCTGCTTCAGTCAGACTGTCCCCCTTCCCTTTGTAGCCCGTTTATCTCCGCGTCTTTCTCATAGGCAGCCAGCTCATCGTTCTCACCTGTTTCACTAAGTGGCGAGGTCAAGTGGTGTTCTAGACCAGACTCACCCAAAGTTCAGATACGTCAGGTCATTGTCCTGACTTGTATGGTCTAAGGAGCCAGGTCAGTATCCTTACCTGTCTGGTCCAGGTAGCCAGGTTACTGTCCTTATCTGTATGCCCCAAGAAGCCTGGTCAGTCTCCTCACCTGTCTGGTCCAGAGAGCTAGGTCAGCCTCCCCACCTGTCTGGTCCAGGGAGCCAGGTCAATGTCCTCTGCTGTCTGGTCCGGGTAGAATTAAATCTAGTTAATGTCAGTGTTGAAGTGAGATTAATAGCACGCTGGCGTACAGTCTGAAGCATCGTTTTCATTACCAGCAAGAGATTTGAAACGACCAGCAGTAATTATCCGGGATAAGAGAGCTGATAGCGTGATGTTATCTGTCGTTTCTGCTCACCGTCACTGCTGCTTGCTTCCTCCCCCTCTGCCATTTGCTGCCCCCTTTGCTGTTTAACATCCAGCTTCTCTCTACCAGCGGCTGCTTCTATTGAACGCCTCTACCATCTGTTGCTGCCACTATTACTACTGATCCTCCCACACACTCTGTTGTTATTCGGTGACTCGACTGGCTGTTGGGGGAGGCTTAAGAACTGTGGGCATGACTCCAGTTTTACAGATGGAGGAGTAGATATCTCTTGGAAGATAATAGACCAGCAGCTTTACCGCCACGAATGGCGTGAGTAATCGAAAGATTACGAAGGAATGAGCTGGTCGACGCGTATAGAGATGGACGTGACCATTTCGACAGGATCCTTGACGCCACGAAAGAGTAAAAAATATGTTACGCAAAAGGTTCTCTTTAAGGTATAAACCTCGTCACAAAGTGTGCGTAAACCTGTCGTCTCTCTCTCTCTCTCTTTCTCTCTCTCTCTCTCTCTCTCTCTCTCTCTCTCTCTCTCTCTCTCTCTCTCTCTCTCTCTCTCTCTCTCTCTCTCTCTTTCTCTCTCTCTCTCTCTCTCTCTCTCTCTCTCTCTCTCTCTCTCTCTCTCTCTCTCTCTCTCTCTCTCTTAAACAACATCCCGTGTGACACTGAGTCGGGCAAAATCCAACATATCTATTCTTAAAAGACCCCGTGGTTCTTCAGGGAGTCTTTGTGTCTCCTCAACTGTTTTTCATGATCATACCAAAATAGCCATAATATCGTAAGCTCCATCATCCCTGACACATAAGTCAAGAAATAACATCGGAAATTTCTTTTCTCTCTTGTCTTCGCGATTGCGTCGGGGATTTTTACAAGTGGGATCGTCTGGGATTTTCATAGGACCAGAGGAGACATGATGCTACGTGGATAATGATAAAAAAAAGATAAATGATAATTGAACTTCTTTGCTACGTAATAAAGAACGAAGTCAAATTACAAGCCGAGTGTAATACGCAATCAGGCGTAGCTGCCACGACAAAGAGGTGTGTCTGGGTTCATAGTACTATCCTGTTTGGAGATTTCGGTGTTTGATTACCGCAGGAGTGCTGCAGTCGCATGAGCGAGGGAAGTTGATGGATCGCACACTGAGAAGCTAAAAATACAGAGACATAAAAGCAATGATTATGCTGTTCTGCTTGCTTTTAACTCTCGTCTCGAATGCCTTTGCATAACTCGCATCGCCTTTTAAAGCCGGAGAAATTGCTAAGCAAATGGGAGTCCAACAGCAAAAAAGATGGAAAATACACCAGTGGAGTGGAGACGCCAGAGAATCATGATATATATATATACATATGTAAAATGCAATCAGGACTGGTTCTAAAGTAGCGCACTTGAGGTATTCATGTGCTGGAGTGTCGGGGGTAATCTATCCCGAATATAATCCCATTCTAAGAGAGGTTCCCTCTGGGTTGAATGCGAAACAGTATCATAGACCCAAGGATTCCCCTCCGTCAGGTTGTTAACGAATGCTAGAACCCGCCTTTGGTTCCTGTTGGGTATTTGTCGAAAGAATATTCATGGATTATATTCGTCCAGGGCTAATTCGAGTAGCATGGGAGCAAGAACTGAAAGGGTTGAACGATTACTGCAATAAATTGCCTGATCGTTCTGGCTCTTGCCAAGGAAGTGTGGTGAACTTTACGAGGCCAAATGTATTCTTGAAGCACTTCGCTTCTTCGCTTCTTCATGAAGGCGCCAGAGTACTCTAGATCTTGAGATCTACGGAGACACTATGTGGCCTTTGTGCATCTTCTACCCTGACCATAAGCTTAAGAATACTGGATCGCACGCTGACTGACAGTTATGACGCCTCTTTCTTCCTTCCTTCCTTCCTTCGAAGATCGAAGCTGTTGAATATTCTATTACTTTGCGTCATATTGCTTTCCCACGACCTTTTCTCTTTTTAAAGTCCACAAACAAACGCTCCTCTGCTTTGCTTTCCCACAACTTTTTTTCTCTTTGTAAAATCAAGTTTACAAACACCCAAGGTGTTGAAATTAATCTCTTCATCACTTTTTTTTATCATACTCTTCGATTTTCCTCCTCACCCGAGATGGCCACGATCGGTGTACGTTTTTACTGCTGTAAAAAAAAAAAAAAAAAAGAAACGTTCCAATTACCTGTAACATTGGCTAGAGGTGAGGTGAGGGTAAGGGTATTGTGTTCTAGGTGGAATCAATATTGGTTACAGGTAAAGATGGAAGCGAAGATTATTCCATGATATTAGGGTTTAAGATAGGGAAATAGTATTGCCCTTGCGTGATGCAAGGCTTGGGTGAGCAGAATAGGGAGCTGGGGGACTGGAGGTGTAGTACCGTAGAGGACACTGGGGTCAGGTGTTAAGAACAGTGACGAACAAAAGGGGGATGTTAGATACAGTAAGGTTGGCGGTAAGAGCTCTTTGTCATGGCTTGGGTTAAGGCAAGATGAATATAGTTACCTCAGGCGATTGGGGGACGAGGAGAGCTAAAGACTTAACCAGCATCTGCGTTGGATTTGCTTCAGGTGAAAGTGCAAGTGTCAAACACCTTAGATCATTTGTAAAGCCTGAGAAATTGCCGAGCAAATGGGGGAGGAAAATACACCAGTGGAGTGGAGACGCCGAAGGATCATGATATACATATGTAAAGTACAATCAGGACTGGTTCCAAACTAGCACACTTGAGAGATGTTCTTCTGCTGGAGTGTCTGGGTAATGTATACAGAATATAGTGTCATTGTAATCAAGGGATTCCTCTGGGCTGAAGGAGAACCAGTATCAGAGACCTAGGATTGATCCGTCTATTGCTGAGGAATATCAAAACCGCCTTCGTCCGCCAGAAATGTCGCCAAGACTGTGAGATACGCGAGGGCTAATTTGTCCACAGCTTCAGCAAACCTTCCCCAGTATGAGACAGTCTGCCTTTCCTCCACTAAGAATTTAGCGAACATCATTAACCCGCTTCTGGTGAAATGAGAGTGTGTGTGTTGATAGTAGAAGTCTGTAAATATAAAGTGCATAGGTATGGTATTGCTAGTGATTATTAAAACTCATTTGGTGATGATAGAATCACCTTCCCGTTTATTCATACGATGTGGGTATATGATAAGGAAATTAATGAACCCCTCGGCCCCCTTCTTGTGCCTATCAAAGAATCCTTGAGGGGAATCACCCGGGTTATTCTCCACGTCCTGAAGGTACATCCAAATCTGATTACCTAAACCAGGACTAGATGCTGGTATGGCATAATCTGAGTACATACGCCCCTCTTTGTTGGTTCTTTTTGGCTTGGAGAAAGGCGAAAGGCCTGAGACACAATCCATAGAGTTGTCTTTCTTGCATGTGTTCGTCGGAACTTCTGTCGAGGTGGTCCTCAAACTCTGATGCTGCCTGGAGTCTTCTTGTTCTTCTTCGCTTTAGTGGGATGTGATCCAGGGTTACCACTTGGGACTTGACTCCATGATTATCAAGGTTAAGTCTGTCAAGTTCTTCACTTGCTCTGTAATTTCTCATCATATATATGATGAGTGGAATGCATTAAAGTTTTCAGATTTGGTAACTTGCATATCCAGTTCAACAGCTTAGTCGTTTAATATATATACAATAGTCTTTACATCCAGACCAGCCTCCATTATTTCCAGCTTCCTCTGTCGTTCGTGTAGACGTTGTTATCTCGGATCTGCCCCTCACTCTGCATGTAGTCTTTCGTATAAGTTTATCTGAAAATCATGACAGAATCGGGCTTCGGCTCACTTGGGAGACCCAATACGCAAAGGACTTTATTAATCATGTGAAGTTTTCAGTCCCAGGTTGTTAGTCATTTAGAAAGCCATCACAGAACTTGCTATGGACGTAAATTGCAGAGTGTAACATAGACTTTCCAGTGATTTTCTCTTATTCTGTTCTTGGTGCGCGCCGAAACCATATTGCGTTTTGATGATGGAGTTCAATACTCTAAAGAATATCTTAATCAGGAACTCACCAGAAAATTCTCCTGGGTGCATCTATAAAGTGCCATGTAGAAACTGTGATAAGTTTTATGTTGGGCAAACTGGTAAGGATCTTTATGGTAGACTTAAGCAACATGAATATAGTATAAGAACGGGACAAGAATCAAATGCTTTGTTTAATCACTTTCAAAACTATGATCATTGTATTGACTGGAGTAATGTCATCTCAGTTATTAATTCGAACTCCAGTACCAAGAGAAATATCATTGAATCTTCTGTTATCAAATACACAAAGAATTATAATCTTAATATTAGTGATAGTCTATACAAATTGGATAACTTTATTACTGATAATATTTGTAAACAATTCACCCTCTTGTCCACATAATAAGTTTATGATACGCTCATTGTCTGTCATGGACTATCGCATGTTTCCCAAATGGCGTCCTAGCTACGGCTCTTCGTTGTATATCAACTGACTGTTATGATTCTCTCTTGTGTCTCCCCTGACGATGTGATTATTACACGAAAGTGCACTTGGGAACTTATCGTGTTTCATTTTCCCAGTGGACTCATAGGAATATATTTGATCACGGGCAAATTTGTGATCCTTTCCAATATATATATATATATATTTATATATATATATATATATATATATATATATATATATATATATATATATATATATATATATATATATAAAGCAATCTCCATAGGATTCTTGCTCTCATAACATGTTGAAAGTGTGCTCACTGATGATCGAAAAGCTCCGTACCCCGTTTACCCCATGGCGTTCAATTGGTGTCTCTGTACACTATATAGTCTCGACCCTCGTCCATTGAAGCTCCGTCGCCCAGGAAGTTTAGTGGGTAAACCCGTGAGATCAGTGACTCGTTGGAACCAGCAGTGTACAGCACCAGGCACGGATTACATGGAAGAACCGGCTCCGGATATTTAACTCTGTGCACTTCTCTGAGAGACCCTGCTGCTCTCGCACACAAAAGTCTCCAGCAGCAGCAATTAAGAGACTTTTTTTGTGCGTGTGTAGTTCGCTACAGACGGGTGATAATGGAGTGTCCTGTGTACAGACTTTAGTTCCGTATGTCTGGGGTAAATTTAACATTTAAGGTGAGGGCGAGGATCGCCAAGGACTTGGAGTTTCAATAGGAATCGCTAGGTTTAAAATTGCAGTCCAGATTGTGAGTCCAAACGACAAGTGGGAGGAATGAGTGGATCTGACCTAGACCACTGTGGTCTCTGATGCAGCCTCTATGATGTATGATGGTCTCTAGCTGGTGTCTTCCTGGTACTGACAGCTATTGTCTGGGATGTGGTTGTGTTTGTGTGAAATATTTGTCCTTGCGTGGTATAATGTCCGTATGTTGGTTCCATGAGATTTCTAGTGTGTGAGGCTTTTTGAGTTGCACGATTTTTGGGAAATGATGTTTTATCTGAGGGATTCCATTGTGTTTGTTGTTTACACACACACACACACACACACACACACACACACACACACACACACACACACACACACACACACACACACACACACACACACACACACACAAACAGGGTCATTTTAGGGAATCAGAAAAAAACGGGGGTGAGGTCTCCGTGGTGCAGTGGTTAGCATTGCTGACCTTGATCCAACACAGTCCCTTCCGGGGTCGGGTCTTCATGGTTTCGAATCCTGAACACGCTCGACCCAGGATTCATCCTTCGTCTCGAAGCTGGTCAATAAAGTGGGGTACCTGGCTTAAGCTAAGGGTAAGTATGTGTGCATACTTACAAAGGAGTAAAGACATGGCAACATATGAATATAAGGTTGAGAGACGGGGCAACACCAGTGTAAATCTCTCTCTCTCTCTCTCTCTCTCTCTCTCTCTCTCTCTCTCTCTCTCTCTCTCTCTCTCTCTCTCTCTCTCTCTCTCTCTCTCTCTCTTTCTCAACACACATCGAGTAATCACACACATTCCCGTATTAAGGACTGTGAACTATTCCATCATCTGCGAGGCCATGGGTGTGGTGTGGGCGTATTGCTTTAATGCCAAAAGGGAGTTGCGTCCGTCCCCCGCCGCCTTCACTATTGAAATTCCAGAGGGCGCGGAGCTAATGTGGGGTTCGTACAGTACTAGACACCCACTCCTGCCAGACTGCTTTCATCATTTGCTCTCTGCTGTATCATCCACCCCGTTCCCCTGAGAGAAATACACAAGTGGACCACTCAAACTACCTTAGAGGTCAATCATGCACTTGGCCTGTAACAAAACTGACACGCCAGACTTATAAAGGAACAGCTACTTATATAACCCAGACAGAACAATCACGACCTTTAGTTTTTGATCTGATATGGTTGACCCTCACTTACCACCTCAGGAATTGACAACCATCGCTCGTAAGCCAACACATGGCACTTCTGTAATACCTTGTCCCTCCGTCGCAACGATCCAACATACAGAGCCGAAGGTCAGGACGTAGTGCATCACTCAGTCGCCAGAGGGTTGTACAGTCTCATAGTAGAGCACTGGACCATGTTCGGGCAACTAGTGTGAAGCTGTGTAAATGGGTTATCTCCTGAAGTAGCCCAGACCTTACATGCATCATTATCAGATCTTCTGTCCAGCGATCAAAACTTCCCGCTGTTTGGAGGACTCGTATAAGTCCCAGATGCTGTAGACAAGAAGCCCAAAATTGATCAGGGAGTCACAACCCATTGGCAAGACGTCTGTCACCAGCGTAGTGTATGAGAGTTTGTGTTTGATTGGACTGAAATGTGTTTTAATTTCAAGTTCCAAAAACCTTCAGTAGGTTGGTTATATGAAGACCTCCTCTTCAACCCTCTGTGCCACAACTTTGGGAAATGCAAGACCTTTGTGCCTCCCGCGTTTGTTGACTTGACCAAAGTTTTTTAATCTAGTTTGTCATAACGTAATCGGGAAAGCCATCAACATTTTACTACGGGGAAATCTCGCTCTATGGCTCGCAAACTTCCTCGTAATCGACTTGAGGTTTAGCGCTTTCACAGGGCACGAAGCTGAAACCCATGTGTTTCCATATTATAAATGATATCCGGATGGATGCATGTACTTGATGGAAGAACGTCGGCGACTCCATGCTTGGTACGAATGTAAACAGGAGCGCTGCAAACCACACCATCCCCCAAGAACACACTCTTCGGCTTCTTGAACCAGAGCGAACCTCACGACCATGGCCCACACCAAGACCCTACTCAGTTTACATCAGCCTAGTCCTACTGTCTGGCTAGGCTCCGAGGCCACCTCCTAGTTAATAATTCCACAAAGCTTTTGAGATTCAAAATGGACGATAAGCTTAAACTGTTAGAGACAACGAAGACTTTGGTCTCCAGGAGCACTTTGTATCACCACCACCTCCTTCAAAGAGGTTGCTGTGCCATGTCTCTCTCACCCAGAGTTGTCCAGCACCCTCAAGCGGGTGTCGCAGTCAAGTGTTGATGTGTCGTCCGGTATGAGGGAGAGTTGGGTCTCCTCCACCGAGGTGAGTTCATGTATTTATTAAGGATATTGATGGAAAGAAAGGTCATCATATTTTCACTTCCCCCCTTTTTCTCCCCACATTATTTTGATCGTTTATTGGTTATAACTTTTATTATTATGGTTGGATCTTTAGGGTATCATCAGGTGGTGGATCTGGTTTGTAAAAGCCACCTTGTGTGTAATCTTAATGAAATCTTGGAGTTGGGAGAGAGGCAATCACCGGCTCCAACAAACAATGGGCAGGTGATGTGTGTGTGTGTGTGTGTGTGTGTGTGTGTGTGTGTGTGTGTGTGTGGAGAGAAGGGGGGCGGCGACCCCGGGCACAGCCACTCCAGCACCAGGAGCTTTCAACTGGATTTTTTTTCTGGGGGTCTAAGACGAAAGTTATGGAGAAATTTGCTCCATTTTTGAGCGCTGTACAGCTACAGGAAATTTTTGTGGGAGGATGAATCCCCTCATGGTGCATTGTAGTGGGGAATGAATCTCCTCATGGTGCATTGTAGTGGAGGATGAATCTCCTCATGGTGCATTGTAGTGGGGGATGAATCTCCTCACGGTGCATTGTGGTGGGGGATGAATCTCCTCACGGTGCATTGTAGTGGGGGATGAATCTCCTCATGGCGCATTGTGGTGGGGGATAAATCTCCTCACGGTGCATTGAAGTTGGGGATAGATCTCCTCATGGTGCATTGTAGTGGGGGATAAATCTCCTCACGGTACAGTGTAGTGGGGGGTAAATTTCACCACGATGCATTGTGGTGGGGGATAGATCTCCTCACGCTACATTGTATTGGGGGGTAAATTTCACCACGATGCATTGTGGTGGGGGATAAATCTCCTCACGGTACATTGTAGTGGGGGGTAAATTTCACCACGATGCATTGTGGTGGGGGATAGATCTCCTCACGGGCCTCATGTTTCAAGCGTTCTCTATTGTCATAGAACTTGAAAAAAGATTTGTGTCTGCATTGATCATGCCCTCTGTCTTTCTGTTCCATTCACCCACAACTCTCATATTATAAAAGTACTGCTACATATTTTTTTTAGTAAGTTTCTTACTTAAGTTCTTATGTCCTTCGGTCCAAGAACTGTTCACTGCCCACGCCACTGATCTTTTTCATAACTTTAAGGCTATGATCAGATCACCCCTCACTCTTCACTCTTCCAAGGTGGGCAAATTCATAGCGTTTAGCCTTTTCCAGCAACTTGGCTATCTTAAATCTGATAGCATCTTTGTTGCCTTCCTCTGGTCCTTCTTTATTAGCTCTTTGAGCTTCTTTAGGTGAGATGACCAAACTTGAGAAGCATATTCTAGTTTTGGCCATATTTGAGACATGAACAGCAAGCTAAATATTTCCTGATTCATATCCTTAAAAGTTATTCTAATATTTACCAGTAGACAGTTTGTCTCCTTTACTGATCTCTTCATGTGGGTCTCTGGCGACTAGTTAGGGACATGTGGGACTCTGGCGACTGGTTGGGGACATGTGGGGCTTTGGCGACTGGTTAAGGACGTGTGGGACTCTGGCGACTGATTGGGGACGGTTGGGACTCTGGCGACTGGTTGGGGACGGGTGGGACTCTGGTGACTGGTTGGGGACATGTGGGACTCTGGCAACAGGCTACAGACGATGTTGACTTCCTTTTTTTTTTTTCTTACATTGAAGGCTTCAGTGACTGACAGTCCTTATCTGAGCTGGGCCTTAACTGAAATGCCAGTTCCATCTCACACACAAAATCCAGAAGCTTATATCCCGTTAGGTGATAATCATATTGAAGCCTTTTCTACGTTTGTTCTATCCTCATGACTTTCCAGTTCCTGGGGTTGAAGTTCACAAGCCATTCATCAGACCGAGTTTGGAGTTTGTCGAGGTCCCCTTGCAAGCGGATGCAATCATCCGCTCTTTCCACTCCCCCCATAACTTTTGCATCATCTGCAAACATATCAGGTAGGAGTCCATACCGTTAGGCAAGTCAGTCACATAGATCAAGAAGATTGATGGTCGTAGCTGAGAACCCTGTGACACTCGAGTGGAGAAGGCTCCTCTGTCATGTATCTTTGGTTCCTTCCACTATGTTGATGATCTAACCATGAGAGGAATCTCCTCCTTGTACCTGCCTGGTATTCCAGCTTCATAATCAACCTCCCATGTGATACCTTGTCAGATGCTGTTTGGCAGTCGAGTGTGTGTGTGTGTGTGTGTGTGTGTGTGTGTGTGAGCGCTGCCGCACGTGCAGTATACACGTATGCTAGTATGTGCGCGCTTGGACTACTCCACGTGCTTATTTTGGGTTATGTGTGCGTGGATTGCAGCATGTGTGTGTGTGTGTGTGTGTGTGTGTTGCGGAGTTGTTCAAAGAGAGAGAGAGAGAGGCAGGCGTGGCTACTAAGACATCATGACTGGCCTTCTAAACAAGCTTTGTTTACCCGGTGGATGGCATAATGAGAACCTGACGCAGGGGGAGGAGGGGTACTGGTAGTCAGACGGCGCAACAAGTGTGTCAGTCTGTGTTATCTGTTGTCGTTTTACGTGTCACCGTTGAGACAGTATCGGCCTGTTATCTGTTGCCATTATACGTGTCAGTGTTAAGAGTGTCAAGTTTATTAAAAACTCTCCCATCATTATTCACCCTTGACTCTACTCCCGTCATTAATTCAGTCTTACCCAGACACTTCTCCACCGTCATCTTTCACCCTTTAAGTCTTCACCCATCATCACTCATCTCCCTGTCATTATTCACCCTTTTCCCCCATCAGTCATCTCCCAATTAAGAAATATTATACCTTTATCTGATGGGCGTGTTGAAACGCAAGTTTTGTATAAAGTATAAGTGTTCCCAGCCATATTAGATGCAGAACAAAAGAAGAAAATGGGTGAATTGATCGTTATAGGGTATGAGAAGACACCTTCCCACATAGGACGATGGATAAATATTACGCGAAGGGATTAGTAAACAGGCTAGGAAAGCTTTAGAAGCCGCCCACATAAGAACAGAATTTTCCAGTAATGCGAGTAATTGTGATTGGCGGCAAAGGCCGCAGGGAATGAGTGGACAGAAGGGGCGGAGCCTCCTAGTTGGGCTAGCCAATCAGAGAACTGTAAGTCGAGCCATGTGAGCTATTCTTGTTTGTATATATGGTTCTACATATCTCTCTGTCATGTGCCTTATGGGGAAACCTTGTGTTAATTCCAAACGTTTAGTTTATATCTGTTCTAACACGTTTGTTTCAATGCCACTTTTTGTGCGCAATCACCTCTGGAAAGAGAAAATAAGAACAGTGAGTGCTTTCGTTTATTACATCCTCACTGTTCTTATTTTCTCTTTCCAGTGGTAATTATGCATATATATATATATATATATATATATATATATATATATATATATATATATATATATATATTTTCCAGGCATACACCCTGACTATGAGAACATTACGGTCTTGTGCATGGCAAGCATAATCTTCATTCTTTCACTCGTGTAGCTGTTCACACGGCAAACTGCTTCAGCCTGGGAAGGCACAGTCACACAGCAGCTTTTGGAACTTGTTCTGTGTGACTGGAAAATGACGGACGGCCAGTAAAACAATGGTATGTGAGTATATGTCATAAAGTGGTTACTAATTGGCTTCAACTCACTTTACTTTACTGTCTGTCACTTCCCGTGAAGCGCTCTTCCTGTGTGTGTGTATGTATATATCTATATATATATATATATATATATATATATATATATATATATATATATATATATATATATATATATATATATTTCATACTATTCTCCATCTCCCGCGTTAGCAAGGTAGCGTTGAGAACAACAGAGGACTGAGCCTTTGAGGGAAATCCTCACTTGGCCCCCTTCTCTGTTCCTTCTTTTGGAAAATAAAAAACGAGAGGGGAGGATTTCCAGCCCCCGCTCCCTCCCCTTTTAGTCGCCTTTTACGACACGCAGGGAATACGTGGGAAGTATTCTTTCTCCCCCATCCCCAGGGATAATATATATATATATATATATATATATATATATATATATATATATATATATATATATATATATATATATATATACTTTTCCTACAGCTTGATAGCCTATTTGTTGGTGACGTGGTATGTGATGTTGAAACCTATGTGAGCTGCCGGGGGTCGAGCGCAACTTTTACACTCCTTTCTCAGAGTTCTTTATCTTCGCTTTCTACTGTAAATCCATTATTTTTAATCCTTTTTTAATTTTTCTTGAATTATCAAACAATTTTTGGGTCAATAAAACATATACGTCAGTTATTTGCTTTTGTTTATTGAGAGCGAGTCTTAAAGTAGGCGACACATGAGATGTGACTGAGCTGAAGACGTTTCTGTGCCTCTCATCGGCGCCCCCGCCTTGCACTGGATTTGGTATGCAAGGTCATAATGAACCATCAGCATTCCTGGGCGTCTTCGTGTTCAGATATGTGGGCCTGACCAGCCTCTGAGCCGCGTGTGGTCCCATTAGCGCTGTCAGGAAGTTGCTATCTTCATCCATATACAGTTGGGGGGAGTAGGAGCTATTGACGTCCTTGGGAACGCCACGTCTTAACGCCGGGTAAGATACGTTGTCCCGCTTGCCGTTGCAGTGCACGTACGCTGGTGGAGTTGTGACGTGATGGTCGCATTATATGTGTGGAGGAAAGTCGAATTATCAAGTGGGGGAAATACTACGCTATAGATGGATACCATTAAGTTTGTGGCTGGAGATACTTTGCTCTAGATGGATGCCACTGTGTTTAGGAATGTTGAATCATTAAGTGGCAGATACTCTGCTATAGATGGATGCCACTGTGTTTAGGAATGTTGAATCATTAAGTGGGAAATACTGTGCTGTAGATGGATTCCATTAAGTGTGTGTAGGAACGTTGAATCATTAAGTGGAAAATGCTACGCTATAGATAGATTCTATTAAGGTCATTCAGGTAAAAATGCTATGGTTTCAGAAGGATGGGAGTTGTGGCGAATACTTCAGTATTCACTTGGCACGACTCGAACCCTTCAAGAGGTCGAGATTCTCTATCGTAAACCAAGGACTTGCTGAGGGCTCCTGCCTCCATAGGACGGCATGTTCTCCAGCCGCTCTCACGAAGAGCCGGTGGAGTACAGATCCAAAACGACTGCAGGTGTTGTCGTAGATGTATTATCTTGCAAAAGAGAGAGAAAAAAAGATTGCAGTATGAGAATTTTCGCCGAATTTAATGGACATCGCCTGGGATGATGTATCGCTGCAATTGAGAAGCAAATGTATAGAATGATAACGTAAACCGGATCGTGTGTACCAGAACTTAGCGTAACATTGGAAGTAATCATCAGCTGGTGAGGTTTTCCCCCCCTAGTTTTGTGCGGGTAATTGAGCATGGCCCTCTCCCATGGGCTCATGATAGGTAGAATTACTATCGAGGTGATGTATTTTCAGAAATTCATATACGGATTTAGTGGTTTTGCTCTTTTTGTACACGTCCTCGTGTGGTGTAAGATGATGACCTGTTGAATAGGTGTGCTTATCTTTGCCTTATCCATTGATGATATGTTAAAGAAACTGTTAGTTTGCCATTGACATAAGAGTTCCATTGGTATAGTTCAGGGCGAAGACAGTTACGATCGCTGGCGTCACATTCCCTTACGCCAGTACCCTGGTTGGCATTACTGCTGAGATATGTTTGAAAACGTCAGAATTTCCAAAGGTCACTAGTTAATCTGATATGTTCTGTTGGTGCCTCTTGGCAACTGTGTGTGAAAAATAGTCGGGTCCTCCATGTTGAATAAATAGCGTCTTGACTGATGTGTATAACATTTTGTGGTATTTTACGAAATAAAGGAACATGGTGACTATGTTAACCTCCTTTGCCCAAATAGAAGTCTTGGGAAGGGTGCATTGTACCATTCACCTACCACCAGAGCCACCTCCGGGGCTTAAAGTATCTCTTTAAGTTTCAGTGTAGACCATCTAACCCTATATATGTCTTTGCTGCTGAGAGGCAGGAGGTATTTCGTTGACGTCCAGTGTTCTCTAAACCTGTAGATGAAAGAATATATGTCATAAATGAAAATAGTTTGGACTTGGTCATTTCAAGAGCATTATGCTTTGAGTCCTTCCCTGGAAGGGCCTTGGAACTAACCATTAGAGGGATTAGATGAATATTTAGCAGCATTTCTTCAGTAATAACAAAAAGCAGATATCCTCAGTATGGTGATACTGACGCTTACAGACTAAAGATAATTTATCTCTCAATAAGTGAATTGGAGAATCTCTCATAGCTTAAGTAACTTCCATATTAACTGCAGAGCTGTGTGGTGTTCAAGCTGCACTTCAGTTGTCTGAGCCAATCCCCCACATCTACTAAACAATCAACTTGCATTCCCAGAGTGCACTCCGAGCCATATCTCACTCTACTCCAGTGCTCTAGTTAGCACAAGATTGGGTTGGAGTAATCCACTTAAAGCATGAGGGTAGATTTTCCCTCTGGGTGCTGTAATGGCTGATGCTATGTTTACCTATATCTGGACACGAGACTTGATTTATGGCTAGGGTGAATAAATGTTATAAATGGCAAGGTGAGTGGGACCTGGAAACCCAGAAAGAATGACAGAGAAGGAGGATAAGGAATGATGTTGGAGTATAGCCATGCTCTTTTCCACAGGAGTCGAATATATTGAGACTGTTGAATGTGGATTGGTCATACTACATGGTCAGGTAATGGAGGAGGCCGGGCCCAGTACATAACACCCTAGAACGTGTACTAATGGAATTCTAAAGATAAAATATAGGAATCTCTTGAGTCAAATATGAATTATAAAGGTAAAGAAAACAGCATAGAGGAAATGTTTTTGTTAATGTAAATGTATTTTTGAATGAGCCTGAATATATATATATATATATATCATATAAATGGCTTTATTGTTTTAGATACTTTTTTCGTGTTAAAAAGAGAAGAATCGTATGGTTTTAACGCTTTACAAATACCACAAAATCATTTAGTCAATCACTATAAACTTATGTCAAGCTTCTCACAAAAGGGGACAACAAAAAGAAGCAGAAGAAAATGATAGCGATAATAAAAGTGAAAGTATATAAATTGGCAAAAAAAAAAAGACAACACAAATGCTTGAGTGTGACGACGTAGATTCCAACACCTTTGGAAGCGAAAGGAAGTTAAAGTGTTGGATAATAAACCTTTCTTCTTTTTACAAGGTTCTTCAACTAAAAGGGGTTGAGGCAGATTTACCAAGATGGGAGAAATGAATACATTTTTCTAGTTTGCAAGCTGTCTGATGCGACAGTTGTTTACGACAGGTATACAGACATATACAAATAAAACTCAGTAGTGAAGTATTGCGTAAGAATAATGCTAGGGTTGTCATTGATCTTGTATAACGCTGATGTATGTAGATAGTGACCTTGCTGAAAACGATGGGATACCTTGAGGCTTTACATGATAAGTTCGACCTGATAGAAGGATATTGGATTTGATATTCCACTAAAGACGAAATCCTTGATCATCAAGCGTCATTATGTTACACAATACACATGGATGGCCAAAGTGCCATCTACAGTCAAGGGGAAGAGTTAAGGTAAAAACAGATAGATTTTAAATTTGGGGGTAAAGTTGGTCGAATTTTTTATGAATTACGATAAGAAAAGATGAGAACAGAAGCACCTCACGCATGCACCAGACGTGAATATTCGAAAAGGTATATAAAGTTGATCTGAACAGAGAAATATATCATTTTTCTTAGATAAAGAGAGCTATTAGCGGACCCTATCACTCGCAACCCTTCAGAACAGAAACGAAGACTTTGAAAACATTTGGAAAATAATCTGATAGGGTAAAAGTAAAAGCCTCTTAACAAAGCCAAAATCACCAAGCACAGATGTCTGTAATATCCCTCAAAACAATTATGCTAAGAGTTGGCAGAGGTTCCCCCAACGAGGTTGGACCTGATTGAAAGAAAATGATAAGAAAACGTCTTTAAGTGATGATAGACCTGCCTCTTCAATGTAAATAAACTAATTATATCTACTAATGATTTTTAACAGCTGAGATTTCAACTGTCATGCAACAAAAGCAGTATCTGTGGTACATGATAAGTCCGAAGGGCTGGAAACACTTAAATCCTTTGATAAAACCTAAGAAAAAAAAGATCATGCAGCTAACTCCTGCGATCAGAAGGTAAGGAGATAAAGAAATTAATTGCATACAAATTAGACCCCCCCTCCCCTCAAACATTCAGCACTAGGTGTGTACAGAAAACAGAGGTTCCCTATTTGAACCAAAGTTCCTCAGTTTAGACGTAATCCTTTAATAGATTGTAGAGATTCTGTAGATATTCGTTGTGTCTGAAGAAGAGGCACGTGTGGTAAGCCAGGCTGTGATGAGCCAGGCTTTGATGAGCCAGGCTGTGATGAGCCAGGCTGTGATGAGCCTGGCTGTGATGAGCCAGGTTGTGGTAAGCCAGGCTGTGATGGTGTGGGAAGTGGCCTCGTAATTCTTCCCCGGTGTGACACACACTAACTTGGCCTCACCCTCCCGACACCGTCTATTTTGCAGCTCCCACCACTACCACCTGTCCACGTATCGCCAAATTTTACGGTAGTTGATGAATGGTTAACCCACCCTCCTTATCTTGCAGAGAAGCTTTGTGCAAATTCGAGAACTTAATGTTACAGATGTTGGCTCGATGAAGATTCAAGGAGGACGCCTCTGATGATTATATACGATAAGACCTCGAACAATGTCGGGAAGAGACTCTCTATCCTCCTTCGTCCTCCTCCTCCTTCCTTCGTCCCTCTACCAACGAAGACTGTAAATCTCGGAAACTGTAGGTAATGATGGGGGTCTGTGAACATAAGGGTTACCCCTCATTTACCCAAGTACTTCTTCGATAAAGATATTAGGCGTCTCTCGGCATTAAAGTAAGCTTATTCATGGCCGCTAATTATAACTGTGCTTGCTGTAGCACACAAGGCTTGAGTGAATTAACAAGGTGGTGGTAATGCACCGTATGCCGAGGCGTTGCTCTTGGTCGGTTCTTATACAGCGGAAGAGACGTGTGGTTCAGGTAACACATGGCCTGTTTAACCAGTCATGGCTTACACTGCCCTCATTATATATATATATATGTATATATATATATATATATATATATATATATATATATATATATATATATATATATATATATATATATATAGAGAGAGAGAGAGAGAGAGAGAGAGAGAGAGAGAAATATACTTAATCGCCATCTCCCGTGTTAGCGAGGTAGCGCACGGAAACAGACGAGGGATGGCCCAACCCACCCAGACACACACACACATACACACACACACACACACACACACACACACACACACACACACACATATATATATATATATATATATATATATATATATATATATATGAAGATGAAGTCGCACTTCAGTTGGAGCTCATATGATCTTATTTAACATGTAATTTATTTATGCAAGTGGCACATGTATGGATGAATTAAATTCTAATTAAGATTATATGAACTCCCAATGGATTGTGTGTGTGTGTGTGTGTGTGTGTGTGTGTGAGTGTGTGTGTGGTTCTGGGCTCGGTCTGTGGGAGGTTACACTACGTCTTGAAAAGTCGTCTTTGGCGAGGCTGCATCACTGAGGCGACAGTCTCTCGTCAGGATGCTTCTCCCTCCAAAGGACTCTGTAATATTTGTTCTTGGAAAATAGCGTAACCTTGGGCTGCAGGAGCCTTTTAGAAAGAGGTGCTGGGTAACACCAGGACTCTGTCATAGAAATTTTTCCTAGAGTCATTATTAATCACACTACAAAAGTAAATTATGTATGCAATAAATGTCATACCTTTTTATTAAGATTCAAGCTGGTATTTATTTAGAAACACTTGCATGGTGAAAGTATACATGGTTTAAGATTTGATTTTAACCGAAGGTGTTTCATAGTGTTATTTGGATCGTGGTTATGCCCAGAGCTTAACGCCTTTAATGACCCCTGTCAGCTGTTAGGCCTATAGCCCAACCACCCAACTTAGAAACTAGTTATGTTCTTGTTCAGAGTGGGCGAACCAAATCGGGGTTGATGTGGAGAACCTCTGCCAGGGGTCTTAGGCAGCTAGACCCAAGTAAGAAAGTTTGGCTAGGGAGTAGATATGACTTGGTTAGGTCAAGTTGCTCTGGACAATATGGATCAATTTGGGAGTCGGGTTAAAAAGGCCACCTTAACTATACAGTTATGGCAGGTTGCCCAAAGGATAGTTAAGGCTTCGTTTACTCAAGTTATACTTGGATAGTTTGGATCATTGAAGTGGCCAGGTTAAATGAAATAGACCAATAGAGCAATAGTAGTAATATAGTAGTAGCAGTAGTAGTAGTAGTAGATGGTCGTAATAGTTGTAGCAGCAGCAGTGAGGACAAAGGCAGTAGTAGTACCACAGGTTCAAGCGATATCACTGTATCACTGACAGTTTGTCAAGTGTAGGTCATCACGAACTGGTTGCGCGGGAGGTGTGTGTGTGTGTGTGTGTGGGAGGCAGTGAGGACCAGTTCATCGACACCTGGGAAGGAGATGTAGATCCGCCAGGCAGCTTGGCTGGTGGTGGACGCAAGCTCCCAAGAGCCCGACGTATATGGTACATTATGGTAGGGATGGTTAGGGCAGCACCCACCCTCTTTGCTGCCCACTACGGCAGTCGTATTTCATCCATATATTTTTAGGGGGATTTCCCTCTAAATCGTGGATGTTATGGGTATGATTTAGTTCTATATTTGTACTTTTAGATTTTCATACGTAACACTCGAGGCAAGATTCACTCATGATTGAGCAGGAAAACCAAGATTTCTTTGTGGTTAGAACTGCCAAGTGGCTATGAGTATTACGTTGGTGTGGTGTGGCGTGTTGTAAGAATGTCTATGTCCACCAGTCGTCACTTGACGTAACAACAGACGCAAATCTAAATCAGTTTTTTCCTCATGAGGCCATATTTTCTAGGGCAGTAGCAGAACGTGTATCGTGTGTGATGGAACATACAGTCAAAAGACCCCATAGAACAGACCACGTACTTTACACGTTATGGTCACCATCACCTCGGCCTTTTTGATAAGGGTATGACTGTCTTGACGAACTGGCTCTATGAAGCTTGAGCTTACTCGCAGATAAGCATCATGGAACGTTGTATTTTTTCTACGTATTGTCCAAAAGTATTTACATTGGGACGTCCTGGAATTGGTGTCCTGTAATGATTTTAAAAGCATGAAGTTATGCGACGCAGAATATAAAATTCAAACCATCGTATTCCATAAAGGGTAGAAAATGTCTTGGATACTTGCTTCTTGTTGCTGATGTAGATGTGGGGCGATTAGGAACCTCAGTATCTGGGCAAGTTGGAGCTTCGGAAACGTGGTAGGTGGTGTAGATCTGGCGAGGGAGGAGCCACAGTCTTCTTATAGTTGCTGTAGATCGGGTGAGGGAGGAGCCGCAGTCTTGTTGTACTTGCTGTAGATCAGGCGAGGGAGGAGCACTAGATTCTATGTGTAGCAGACTCTTACCATGATGTAAGCCAGTAACACCTTGGCTACAGCGTAGTGTGCGGAAGATTCCATCGGGGTGACCAGCAGCACCTGGCTAGATGGGTTAGTAAGCAGCAGACCATTAACACCTCCCTCTGCATTGCAGCTGCTGCCACTCTCCGTCACAAATACGGTCTCGTCCACACTCATTCCCGCGACGTCAGAACCTTCTCTTTAAGACTTCCTGAAGAAGAAGAAGAAGAAGAAGAAGAAGAAGAAGAAGAAGAAGAAGTACCTTCTCTTTAGGGCACTTGCACTTGGCTTGACCCACCGGCAGAGGGCATGGTCTGCCGATATGCAAATTAATTCATGTAAAATACTTGTAGATACGCCAATATGTCTGGTTAGATGACGTATGTTTGTTTACTGATGTCTTATCTCGGTTTTATAAATGGCGTTCAGCGTTATCTCGCATTTTCCCCCGGCACATTTGCCGCGCATGTCGGGCACTATTGAGAAATTTGTTCTTCGGAATAACACGTGTTCACTTAACTGCCGCTCCGCTCCCTTAAAGCTCGCCTTATGGAGATAGATTCATGTGTTGGTAGGTCGTCTTTTACCTTCGCGTCTTCATGGCACGGTGGTTGTAGTGGTGAGGGGATGCGTTACTTGTGTGTGTGTGTGTGTGAGTGTGTGTTTACGCAGACATGTTCTTGTAAACTTTTTGAGATGTATTCAATTTAGTATAGCAACTAAACAGGGAAACACCTAAAAAGATTACATATGATATTATTATTATTATTATTATTATTATATTATTATTATTATTATCATTATTATCATTATTATTATTAAGTTAGCCCACACACCCTCGCCTCGCGTCTCATATTTTCTTTCACAGTATTGATGACGTCTGGGCGAACCTTGACAGCATAAGAAATCCTGGGAAAAAATATTGTTCACGATATCATGTTCAAAAATCCTTATGACCCTCTGTGTTACGATTACCTCGGTATTAAAAACAAAATCTAAGATTAGGTCGTTTATGAATGGCCATCATGAACGACCTGTTTGACACTTTGTATAGAACTGGGGTATTTGATCGTATCGTTAGAGGATGGGGAAGGAGTGACTGAAGTATTTGATCACTCATCATGCCATGCAAACCCATGATCGCTGGTTCAAGCATGCTTGATTACATGACTCCCTCCTTTCTCCATTCATCCAGCTGTGAGTGGATACCACCTCGAGTTAGAAATGCAATTTGACGTGATGTTGACCCCGTCACTAGCTTATGTTCGCAGGGTAAAAATAATTTGTCTTCCTGGATGGGTCCGATGAATTTTGAAATGATCAGTTGCAGCTCTTGTCTGGGTAGGGTTGGTAAGTGTGAATGTAAGACAAATTTCTTACTTATGGCAACTCCAGTTTATTGTTATTTCCATCGAAATAGGCAATCAAAATAACATTTATCATGGCAATTGACAGTAAATATCGTTATCAATATATGTATTACAGTATCATACGAGCAGGGGGCCACCATTGTAAGGCCAGACTAGTGGGCATTTTTCAATATCCCACGTCCGTAGAGTTATATTGTTTCACACAAAAAGTGGTAAGATACTTTTTTTACCGTGTGTACATAGGTAGGAAATTCGTTCTGCTGGAATCACTTTCACCTCCGATTACCTCTTTAGGACTGGAAAAGTAAGGGGCTGCCTTGTGTTTCATCTTGAATGAATGATTGATTTCCATGTATGGTTAATTGGTTAATATCAGTAATAACCACAAATCAAGTAATACCTCAACTTTGATTTGGTGTATTTGTGAAACTCTTCTTGAGTCTGACAAAAGTGTCATAGATGTTGAAGTATATTGACTGGAGAGCCTTAGGCTGCTTGTTCGGCTCTTCCGCCTACAGTAGCTATTGACACATCTTCAGGAACATCCAAAAGAACACATATCTAATAATGACCTGAATTAGTGTCTGAGTTCGTGTAATGTGCGCCTCGAAGTTGCTTACCAGTCATCGCTCAGGACGGCTGCTTCGGTGCTGGTAAGTTTAAGGCACGCAGCAGCAATCAGGGTCGAGCTCCGTTTCGAATTAGTCAAAGACACTCTGGGTTCGTTTCGAAGTGGTCAAAGACACTCTGGGTTCAGGGTCGAGCTTCGTTTCTAATGAGTCTGATACACTCCACGCTTTAGGATTGGGGTCGAGCTTTGTCTCTGATTTAGTCTAGTACACTCCGACGCTCACGGATCTGGGTCGAGCTTCGTTTCGAATGAGTCTTAGACACTTTGGGATCAAGGTTTAGCTTCAAGACGAGTTGACGAGGTCGTGATGGTAATTATTGACTAGAGGGATGTAGTGATGAGCCCGGGGGGTCGTGATGGTGATTCGTGAGTGGTGAGGTGATGATGATGACAATTTAAGGAGTCGTAATGGTGACTGTTGAGTATAGTGACAAGAAGATATCCAGGTCATGATTACAAGGCCACATAACATGTTACAGGTATGAATCACAACACCATGGTGAGCGTATGGTGAAAACGACTGTGATTGTGGGCTTTTGGGGGTGACTGGCGGGTGGGTATGACTGTAGGCGACAGGAGGAAGAACTGTCCAGCTAATTGGTTCGCCACGCTTGTCTTTTTTTTTTTCTGGTTAATAAGCGTGGAGGCTAGGCCTACGCAGGTCACTGCCTCCTGCCAAGCTGTGGTCCTTGATCCTCTTCTTTGGTAGATACAAAACTTGAGAAGGAATGGGGTTGAATGGTCGAAAGCTGTGTTATACTAACTTGATCTATGAAGTACGCTTACATATAGATAGGATCATATGTAAGCTACTCCATTCCCTATTCAATGGGTCGGATCGCGTTTGCGCTGTCTCCGAACATCACATAGTATGACCTGATTCCGCTGTTTTTATTGTATGTTAATATTTCCGGTATCTGCCACAACATTCGGATGTTACATGTTGTACGATTTGATGTTCCTTTTTCTATTGTCTTACAGAAGGGGTAACTAGGATAATGTTAGATACCCAAGATTCTGGAAGTTTCTGGCAGATGGGAGCACTGGACAAAGGACGTGTTACACTCAAACCCTAACATTACACGTGGAATTAAATGGTGGAGACCTGAGAGTACACAAGACATTGTCAGAGAATGAAGTGTTACATGACCACCTGACATAGTGTTACCAATTGTCACTTGAATTTGTAAACAATGTCACTGTCTGTAACAGTATTTTTTTGTGAAGTTGTGAACGAGTATGTATTTTACGACATTTTATATATATATATATATATATATATATATATATATATATATATATATATATATATATATATATAAAGCTTATGTGTGTGACACTAGTTGATTTAGATTCCGAAAGTTTGTAGGTAATACGTTACTATTGGAGTTGCTTCAGTATTATGTACATCAATTCGTAAAGTATGAAGTGTTGGATACGAGATAAACATTTCTGAAACCTTCTTTTTATTCATGTTATGCATTTCTGAGCGATATTCTATGGTCATGGGGAATATTATTTGAAATTAAAAAAAGATTTTCTTTTCGACTTTAAGTCTAGGGTTGTAAGAGTGATTTCTCTATTATCGTCACCTCCAACTTCATTTGCATGAGGCGGATCTAGTAAGCACAGCTCTGGGGATTAATATTTGATTGCTGAGGTCCCCAACCCGGCTGGCAGGGGCGGCCATGTCCCTAAGGCTAGACTTACTACCCTTGTTTAAGAGTTGCAAGTACAATATTCGAGAACCAAAATTATCGTCCATGTATCATATATATTATTCTTTTTTCCCCCCTTCTTTCTTTCTTCAGCCCTCAGTGTTGCAAGGCGAGAGTCAGTCTGCACGAGTAAGGCAGTGGTCGCCCACATGATGTAGAACTGCTTTGCTGCCTGCCTGCCTCCTCCTCCTCCTCTCTCTCTCTCTCTCTCTCTCTCTCTCTCTCTCTCTCTCTCTCTCTCTCTCTCTCTCTCTCTCTCTCTGCTATCCTTTTCTTCCATTGCTTTGAAGGGAATTGCACCGTTTATCAGTTGTGTTAAGGCCAAACCACCTCTCTTGGACCTTGTTGGGGTCTGGTTCTCTCTCTCTCTCTTTCTCTCTCTCTCCCACCTAAAGCGGAGTTTTCGTGTGTGTGTGTGTGTGTGTGTGTGTGTGTGTGTGTGTGTGTGTGTGTGTGTGTGTGTGTGTGTAGAGGGCAGCACTTGCTGTAGGAATTCAGTCAAACCTGGTGCATGACCCCATGATGCTTTCGGAGGCTGGTCAGCGTCTACAGCCATCCTCTGTAACCACTATATCCTCTTGTTTCTCTGATGAGTCAGAGTGGTTGGACCCATGGCTCCTCGGTTCCATACTTTCTACACAACCTGGCTAATACTCCTGAGAGTTTTTGGTTTTCTTTTCCTGTTTTCAGGCCCTTGACCTTCAAGTGGTAGAGTTCAACATTTCGCGTCTGATTATATTGTTACTCATTGATTATATTGTTACTCATTGATTATATTGTTACTCATTGATTATATTGTTACTCAGGCTGATTATATTGTTACTCATTATGTCTGTGGCACGTCTTGATATAGCTGGTGTTAGCATACAAGATCCTTCGTCTCTCATGCCAAAAGGTAATAATTTTTTTTGTATTGTAGACTTGTGGGAGGGGTTATTGCATCCTGGGAATTCTATAGGTAGGGTTTGGGGTCTCTCTCTCTCTCTCTCTCTCTCTCTCTCTCTCTCTCTCTCTCTCTCTCTCTCTCTCTCTCTCTCTCTCTCTCTCTCTCTCTCTTCTCCCGCGATTACGTTTGAGTGATTTCGGTCGTGACCTGTGTATGTGTTGTAACGAGTGAACGCCACCAACGCCAGCAGACGACTCCTCTCTCTCGCTAGATAACCCGCCGAGTTGGACTGGATAAGATGTTGCTTTTCCCTTGCACAATGAAACGATCATTTTTGTTTTCACACACGTTGTCCTCGAGGTGAGGTCAAGGCACGCTATCCTCTTCTTTGAGTCGATGGGGTTTCCATGAGGGAGCAGATGATGGTGGAACACCAGGAGTGTGAGGTTCGTATCGTGTCTTGATGGGGTTTCCATGAGGGAGCAGATGATGTTGGAACACCAGGTGTGTGAGGTTCGTATCGTGTCTTGATGGGGTTTCCATGAGGGAGCAGATGATGATGGAACACCAGGAGTGTGAGGTTCGTATCGTGTCTCAAGTCTTGTGGCGAGTGTCAGCTGCTGGTGAGGAGGAGAGAGTGAGGGTTCAGGTCTTTGGTGTGATAGCCTACTGGAAGATCAGGTTCCAGATTAAAGGGGAGGGTTTGAAGCCGTCTAGGCCCAACGCTCGAAGCTGGTCTGGCAGTTGAGAAGTTGACAGATAATGTCCTTGTCACTGATACTGTAAACAGGACAATAGAGCGTTTAATAATGCATCGTATATTATTTTGATGATAAGGTTTATCGAATGATAGCGCGTCAGTACGTTAATGATTCCCTTTTAAGGGTTTGTGGTGTTAAAGTGTTTGCAAATACTGTTTGTGGTGTTCAAGGGAAAGTGTTTGCAAATGCTGTTTGTGGTGTAAAGGGGAAAGTGTTTACAGATACTTATCTGAGGGCATTAGGTAAACAAAGGTGTCGGTGGAATATACCTCTTTTATGTGGCGTAATTGAGTTTATAGACAAGGCGCTGGAGATATGTATCAGAAAAACCACCCAGACACGCCAGTCAAACTTTATACCTTTCCCTGTCCTTCTTCATCTTCTCTCTCTCTCTCTCTCTCTCTCTCTCTCTCTCTCTCTCTCTCTCTCTCTCTCTCTCTCTCTCTCTCTCTCTCTTTTTCCCCGGGCGCGCGCTCCTAAACACCTACTAACCACCGGGATAGAAAAGGCAATGGAAGCCTCGTTGTCTGGCTAAAACGCAGAGAGGAACACTTATCCTGAACGGAATCAGCAGTTTCTTTTTTCCTCTCTCTCTCTCTTCAGTGTCGCTCATACTGTATCATTCGGCCCATAGCGTTCCAAGTTTCTGCTTCAGAATACGGTGAGGAGTTTGGTATAACAGTTTCCTTCCGTCCTTGCCGCCGATTTTCAAATAGTAATGAAGAAAAGAAAATTGGTATACGAATTTAAGATGTGGTATGTTATGTAGGTTGCCAGGGACTGCCTTCTGACACCGCCAGGCATAGAAAAATTTAACTCGTAAAAATAGAGAGAGAGAGAGAGAGAGAGAGAGAGAGAGAGAGAGAGAGAGAGAGAGAGAGAGAGAGAGAGTGTGTGTGTGTGTGTGTCTGGTGGCTGAAGACTCGCCTGTCTGGGACGTAGCTGAAAGCCCAAAGTGTTGGAAGTTGAGGCTGATGACCACTTGCGATTTGATCTGATCCACGGAATTCACCGGGTTCAGGTACACCAGCAGCAGCAGCAGCACCAACCTCAGAAACAGCAGAAGCAACAGCAGCAGCAGCAACAGCACGGAGCACTGAGCAGTATGAGGGTGTTGTCACTCACCTGGTCCCACCGCTCATGATGGGTCAGTGTCGTGTTATCGTGTCCATCTACAGCTGTGCGGTTCTACCAGTCACTGCCACAGTGAGAGCCCCGTCACTCACCTCTCCCACACACACACACACACACTACGGCGCCTCCCTCGCTTCTCCCCACTCGTGTCTCCACGCACACTCATCCCAGTTAAAAGGCCCACCATGTGTTTCTACACGCCATGCCCCTCCTCCTCCTCCTGTACATTCACTCGCTCACCTCTCCTCATTTTTCTCAAATCACGAAGCCAAACCCGTTTCCAACTCCTTACTCGAATACTCTACGCCCTCCCCACACAGGCCAATCGGGCTGCCTACACACACACACACACACACACACACACACACACACACACACACACACACACACACACACACCATGGGATGGCCAGCCTCAATCTTCCCCGTGTAATTAGACGGCGTGAGGAGGGTGTAATTATGCCTCGGTTGGAGGCTAATGGACGATAAGATTTTGTTTGTACACTGTGGGGGAAACCCATATGTCGTGAGGATAATGCCTGACAACCAAGACAAAGGCCTTTTAAAAGCCTAACTGTTCCTTCCAATTGACGTGTCATCAGTTTGCTTCAGGGGGGGAAGCCACTTGCCTAAGGGGAGGTAGGTGTAGTGCGGACCTGTAGTAAAGGATGACCAGGTAACATGCTTTTGCGCCGGAGGGGATCACACGCAGTCATCTCCTCCCTGTCTAGCTCGGGCGCATGAGGTCGGTCTAGCTCGTTATACACCCCATGACGGTCCCCCGTTGGCTCCGGCGGAGCTCGACTGACCGGCAGACCGAAGTCCTGACGCTCTCTCTTGTCACGGTCTCTCCTGAGGACGAATCAGACTACACGAGAGTTAGTGTCTCATACCCAGAAGCGTTGGTTGATACCCACGAGCTCTGGTTGATGATGCCAGGAAGCGTTGGTTGATACCCACGGGCTCTAGTTGATGCCAGGAGGCGGTGGTTGATGCCCTTGAGTTGTACCCGATATCCAGAGGCGGTGGAGGATACACAGAGGCCGTAATTGATGCCCAGGGGATGTAATTGATACACATAGGTTGTAGTCGATATCCAGAGGCGGTTGATGCTCTGGGGTGCTGGTTGATACCCAGGGGTTGTAGTTGGGAGAAAGAGGCTAAAGTCGATACCCAGGTGTTGTAGTTTATGCCCAGGAGTTGTAGTTGATACACGGAGGCTGCCGTTGATAACCAGGTGTTGTAGTTGATATCAAGGAGTTGTAGTTGACGCACAGAAGCTGTAGTTGCTAAGCAAAGCTCATTGATTATGTCTGAGGGTCCTTTGAAGCCAAATAACATCGTAAGGTCTCATTTTAAGGGATGTTTGCAATATCCTTCTGGAGTAGTTTCCTTCCCACAGTATGATCTCATCTCTCTGCTGCCAGTGTGAACAGCTGAAGGGTTTTGTCGTGGGTCAGAGCAGTGATAACTGGTTTTGAGACAGTTTCCCTCAGCTTCTACGAAGTTATTTTTGGCATCGAGGTCATTTTCTTCTCTTTGTGTGTGTGTGTGTGTGTGTGTGTGTGTGTAGTGGGTGGGGAGACGCTGAGAGAGGCTTGTTTTGCTATATGTAGAGTAAGGGATACAAAGGGATGGCTAAGCCGTCTGTAGACCAGGTCCCCATGCCAGTCCAAAGACCTGGTGAATCTATGAACAACTACGTGAAGCTTTGTGGTAGTCGTTTAGTGACTAGTTCGTGTCGTCATACATCCAAGGGACATGTTGTACAGTAACTGTCTTTTGGTACTGTCGGCTGCAGTGCTCTTCTTTTTTTTCCTTTTTTTCTCTTTTTTTTTTTTTTTTGATCCATGCCTTACGTTGTGCTTTTGATCTCGCGGTCGTCGGCAGGGGGAGAGAGAGAGAGAGAGAGAGAGAGAGAGAGAGAGAGAGAGAGAGAGAGAGAGAGAGAGAGAGAGAGAGGCAGGCAGGCAGACAGAATCCGCTTGGAGCCTTTGGGAGCAAGGGTCTTCTTCGTTCGTGTTCTTTTTATCTCCCTTACTGGGGTGAATTCCAGAGCGTCTGCTGACGTTATTATTTTCTCCGACGAGAGAAGTGTGGAGGGCCTTTTTTTTTTTTTCTTTTTTTCTTGACGTGGACAGGATGTAATTGGTGCGTCCTCCCCTCCACTCAAATTACAGATATCGGAGGCAAAAACAGAGCGAAACATAATAAGTATCATTAATACAGTACCTGTATTCTCCCTTTGTCGGTGTCTGGCCTCCCTCTTGTCTCCCTCCCTCCCTCGCTCGTTCCCTCCTTCCTCCTCCCTCTCTCTCCATCCCAAAATTATGAGGGCGAAGTCCAGGTGAGTGGTGAGCTGTGCTGGTGGCCTTATACGTGTGATATAGTCTAATCTATGACATCCACGCCACTGTGCTGACATCGGCTGCACTGGTGAGGTAACTTGAGGCCAAAGTTTGTACGGCGCTTTGTACACCGTGGCGACATTCGTTTGGCTGGCCTGGGGGCGTCTCCAAGTATGTGGCGACTGTACGCATTGCTGAGCGTGTGATTACATCTCGCTGATCCGGTGATGTAACAGCGCGTGGTGAGGTGGCCATACACCATAGACTCGGATGACAAAATCACTGGGACTAACTCATGTATTTCTCCAAATCTGAGACGAAAGAATTGCGGGTGTGGTGTCTCGTGTTGCTGACTTGACTTGTTAGTGAGCTGAGTGCTTCGTAATTTTAACGCTCTTAAAAGCCCTTAAAACCCTTAACCCTCCTAAAAGCCTAAAGCACCTTTAACGCCTTTAACAAAACCTATGATACTCCTGATAACTTTGGTACAATCCTTTTAGCACCATTAACGCCCTCAAACAGTTTAGCGCCTTATACTTCTCTTTAAAACCCTAAGCACACCTTAATACCTTGAATAAGTTATTCAAACCCTTCATTTTTGTCGTAGTAACTCTTTCTTATTGCAATAACTTGAGCAATTACATTATACAAGATGCTTTGTTATGTAGAGAGGTTATGCCTTGAGAAACGTGTGTTGAAAGTGTTGTACAGACCCGAACACAAGTCCGAACACCTCTGAAGCCCCAGGACGTATGTACCTAGTCGAAACTGTATCGACAGAGGGTTCGGTATAGCTTCGAACAGGAGGGTCCCGAGATCTTTTTTTTTTTCCACGAGTGTTCGTGATTTGGTGGTTCAATACCTTAGCAAGACTTGATGACACACTTATGGATGTTCCCATGGTAAGGGACGATATGCCTTTTCGATTGCCATTTATAGAGGATATAGATAGTATTTATTATATTTTGATGAGGTTAGACTCTGATTTACATCGTCACTTTGTCATGTACAGTGTGTGAGAAATTTTGATTTGTTGCAGTGTCTGTTTGATTACCACTTAACACTGTTTCTTCAGTGTATGCGTGTGTGTATGTGTGTGTGTGTGTGTGTGTGTTATGGAGAGAATTCTACACTTGTGTTGCTTCGTCTCTTGACCTTTTATGTGTTGTGTGTGTGTGTGCACGCAGACACACAACACCCAAGCCTAAGCCCCGAAGGGAAGATGAACACCTGGGTTGAGTGTATGCTGACTGCCGCGCTCAGAATTCGAACCCTTGCAGACTCGACCCCGGGCTGGCCATTGCTGACTTATGGGTCAGTAACGTTAGCCACTTCACCATGAAGTGTGCGTGTAATTACCTATTTGTGCTTTATGGAGAAGGAAGTTTTGCGCTCGAGTGTGTGTGTGTGTGTGTGTGTGTGTAGGGTCACTGATAATTCTTTTAGTTCGTTCTTGTTTTACATGTCTCCACCCTCAAGGCTTGGATCTTAGCCACGCTTTTGGTCGTTGCTTCCCTCACTTTCTGTGTGAAGACTAGCCACTCGAGGATGGACCGTTGTGATTCCTTGTTCGTCCCCCGAACAGCTAAGCTGTGGAATTCTCTTCTTCCTTTCGCCTTTCCGTCTTTATACAACCTTTCTTACTTTGAAAGTCAGATTACGAACACCTGCGAAGCCCTAGTTCAAATTCAGCTTTCCTTTTTTCTTCACTTCTATCTTTCCTCAGATATGACCTTTGATCAAGGTTGCACGGTAAGGTATTTAGTCTTTCGTGGTCGCCTGGGCATTCCGAGTCTCTAGCGCTTGTGGGATCAAGGCTTCGAGTCTTTTAATGGTCGTATGGAAAGGTCTCGAGTAGAGCTAGTCGTCATACGGGCAGGGCTAGGGGTCTTCATTATCAGCCAGTGTGTAATGGTTTATGTGATATGAATATAGATACTGTTGGCTCGCTCCACATCGCCTGTCCCTCTAATTTATCCCATCCCTCTTCCACGGCCGTCTCCTGTCGTCCCCTGTTCCTCCACGCCTCCCGTCCACATTTTTGCCTCCCCAATCAGCCCTTGCATCCAGTTCTTTTTTCCCCTCCCTCCTCATCCTTCTTCGTCACCCAGTATCCTTCCTTGACTCGTCCCTTCTCCCACCAGTCCCTCCAACACACGCTAGTCCCATCGCAACTCCTCCTGTGGCTGCCTCTACTGACGTCCTGAGGCAGAACATCGCGTCAGTATTAGACTATGATTACAATGTGTTGCTGCTCCTCCCTGTCACCCTCATTTGTTACTCCGTGCATGGAGCCTCAGACCCACCGACCCCTATTCTGTTAAGCCGACCGTCATCTATCCTGATCCCACCTCCTCCTCCCCATCTACAGGCTGCAGGACCGAGGTGCCCACAACCCCTCCTCCCTAAGGACACGTACGTCCTGGGTGTGCCGGCACGCTTGGGCGTGTTGTGATGTTTTCATAATGTAGGTCTATATAAAAGTTCTCACTTATAAAGACAGACGGAGGGCGAAATGTATTCATGAGGCAGGGCATTGTCCGGGGCGGCCACGCCTTGCCGTCTGCTGCACACACACACACACACACACACACACACACACACACACACACACACACACACACTGCTGTACGTACCACTGCCCAACTGGATCTGACTTGCCCGGCTGTCTGATGACCGACCGCCTTGCTCCAGGAGATCATACTCTCGGGTCGTTTTCCTCAGATGTGAGGATGTCTGGAGGATGGTCAGGTTGCGGTGTGCCTTATGGTGATGGATTGATTCTCACATGAATAACTGATCAGCTGTCGTTCACCGGGGTTAGCAAACCCAACTCCAACCCGACGGAGCTTCTTTCTGGCGTGTACATAGTGACTGACGTCAAGCCCAAACCTCTTTTGAGGGGGTCACGTCCTGGAAGAGCGGTGGTTGGGGTCGCGGATGAACGAGCCTAATCATGGCTGACGTCGGTGATTCTCATGCCTACGGAGTTCGACATCATTAAAGGAACACAGCTCAGTAGGCGGACCTACATACGTGCAAAGTGTTGCGGTGTTGCCAATGTGAAATGCTGCTGTAGGGTGCGACGCCCGTCGTCTGTGAAGGGGAGTCACTTTCGAAACTGCTGACGATGCAGACTTAACAGGATGCTAGCAAATCCTCCTTTGCCGTGATTGCGAGCCTCTGTTTGCTTATGTGTATGGCGCTGTGGTCTGCAGGTCTGATGATTCTGTTCCGAATATAATCCAAAGGGAGAACTTTCGAAGTTGAAGAAACGCAGACTGAATCTAGAATGCCATTAAATCTCTTTTGTCAGTCATAATGTAATTCATTCCTCTCTTCTTTGGAAGGTTCCTCACTTCTACAGTTTCCTGTATAACGCGAGAGTTTCGCAAAAGTGTGTGGCCAGTAAAGGTTAGAAATTCGTTGTGGAAAACATACGTTAACGTATCATACATAGTACGTCGTGTCGGTGGCCGATGATAGATGTGAGTAACAAAACCTGGTTGTGAGAGTCAGAGGATCGAGGTTGTGTGTCTGGCAGAGAATCCAGGACTTTGGTCCACACCCTTGGCCTTTGTAGACCCCACCCTCTGAAGCAGAGCTATCGACACATTTGTCAAAAGCCTTTGTCTTGCGCGCGCGTGTGTGTGTGTGTGTGTGTGTGTGTGTGTGTGTGTGTGTGTGTGGATGGGTGGGTGTGGGTGGGTGGAGAAGGAGGCGAGGGAAGAGGGTAAATATTTATAGTTATATTCCTCACCCACAAGACGTGAGGCCGTTCCTCACGACACCGTCTGGTCTAGAGACGTGAATGACCCTGAGACGCGACAAGAATAGTTCAGATCAAACCAGCTCGGGACGGAGGGCCAAGGAAGATGTAGTTCAGGTAAAGACGCGCTCCCCCAAGATGCTAAGTCCAGATAAGAGCGACGACACTTTAGAGGTGGCAAGAAGGTAGTTCCGATGACAGATAAGGCCCACACGGGGCGTTGGCAAGATAGTAGGCGGTAGATCAGATGCCACGTGGTGTTTAACACCTTCTCTTGCCGTTTCGAAATCTATTTTCTCTGAATGATTCCGTGCCAATAGAGGCGGGCAGGGTGCTCGCCTCATCTTCATACCAAAGGGCGGCGTCAGCGTTTTGTAGGTGGGAACGATCAGATTCACACATCAAACATAGTGGAATAAAAATTTTTCCATCTCTCTGGCACGTTGGAGAGAGAGAGAGAGAGAGAGAGAGAGAGAGAGAGAGAGAGAGAGAGAGAGAGAGAGAGAGAGAGAGATTGACGAGCCTTTATCCACCTGCAGAAACACTAGATCCATTATTAGTTTCTAGTTAGCTGTACAATTGTGGCTCAACACCCCTGACTCTCATACCATTTCTCCTCTACCTTTTTACGACTTAATGTGAGAAGGTCGTATAATGGTAAGCTGTGATGTGTCTGGGTAATTTTAGAGGCTGTATGGACCTGATCCACCTGATTTGGAATTAGGAAGGTGAGGATTTGATTGATTTAGTTCGAGAGAGTTGAGTCAGACGGCCGTGGAAGTCGAGGAACAGCGAAAAATTCTCTTGTTTCAGGAAGAAGAGAACTATGGCCTTTCTTGCGTTGTTCTTGCTGTCGGGGCGTGGAACATGTGATGTTCTGGTGATACGTACATTTCTATGTTTGTTGAACTATGGTTGAATTGGTCACTAGGAGTCAGCATCCCTGGCAGGAGTCGGCAGCCCTGGCAGGAGTCAGCTAGCTAGCCGGCAGGAGTCAAGTAGCCGGCAAGAACCAGCAGCGCCGGCAGGAGTCAGTAGCCTTGGGTGGAGTCAGTAGCCGGCAGGAGTCATTAGCTCCAGCAGGAGTCAGTAGCCGGCAGGAGTCAGCAGGCGCCGGCAGGAGTCATTAGCCTCCAGCAGGAGTCAGTAGCCGGCAGGAGTCAGCAGCGCCGGCAGGAGTCATTAACTCCAGCAGGAGTCAGTAGCCGGCAGGAGTCATTAACTCCAGCAGGAGTCAGTAGCCGGCAGGAGTCAGAAGCAGCCGGCAGGAGTCATTAACTCCAGCAGGAGTCAGTAGCCGGCGGGAGTCAGCAGCAGCCGGCAGGAGTCATTAGCTCCAGCAGGAGTCAGTAGCCGGCAGGAGTCAGCAGCAGCCGGCTAGGAGTCATTAGCTCCAGCAGGAGTCAGTAGCCGGTATGAACCAACAGCGCCGGCAGGAGTCACCAGCAAGGTTCACGAGGGGGGAGGGATATATGCCGGTCCAGCAGGTGACAGAATCTATCCTTTGCATGAGGTGATCTGCTCTGGACTCCTCCCTTGACTTGACCTTTTGTCGTCCCTCGTCATCATCCACCGTGATGTCCTTTGGTCGAGATCAACCTGGCAATATCGATGCATTATGCATATGCATTTTTCAACATGGCTTTCTGTATTATTCATTTTCTTCAATCTTTTCCCTGCGGAACGGAAGCGTCTGTTTTAATGGTGTATTGTGAACTTGAACCTGTAAAAAGAGTGAAATGACAAACAGTGAAAAATAGATTATAAACCCCTTAATGATGTTCTGTGTAAATTAAATCGTAAAAATTACTCAGATGAAGATACTGTCCGAAGACACCATCAAAAATTTCTTAAAGTTTTATAAATATATGTACATTCGTGGAGGGTTGAGATCCGGCTAACGTGTGGTAATAATCTTTTATTAGTATTGTTGATCAAAATGAACGTCAGTATGAAGTGTATTATTGCTAAAAACAGCAAAGGAAACCCGAAGGAATTTATCGGTTATGTTAGAAGCAAGACAGCTATTACCTTGTCAGTTGGTCTATTACTTTTAATGAACGGCGACTTGGCTCAACACAACGAAGCTATGGCAAACATCTTAGATTATCGTATTTCCTCACCCGTGTTACTTTTAGAGACACAGACCTCGTATTCCAGTGTCATCCCATTGCTAGCCGATGATAACATCTTGTAACTTGACCAACATGAAATGGAATGAAATTAAACTCGATCTTATATATATATATATATATATATATATATATATATATATATATATATATATATATATATATATATATATATATATAAATTTGTAAACAATTCCCCTTCTTGTCCACATAATAAGTTTATGATACGCTCGTTGTCTGTCTTGGACAATCAGGTGTTTACCAAATGACGTCCGAGCTACGTCTCTTCGTTGTATATCAGCTGACTTATATTTTTCTTGTATTTCCCCTGATGATGTGATCATTACACGAAAGTGCACTTGGGAACTTATCGATAAATTCCCAAGTGCACTTTCGTGTAATAATGGTATCATCAGGGGAGATACAAGAAAGAAATATAAGTCAACTTGTTTCATTTTCCCGTGGACTCGTAGGAATATATATATATATATATATATATATATATATATATATATATATATATATATATATATATATATATATATATATATATCCCGGGAACAGTGAAAGAGGCAAAAATTGAGATAGTCAAGTCCTTGACTGTTCCAATCAAGGCCTTTGTTTCAAGGAAACTTTTTTAATACTGTAAGATGTCTGATGTAAAACCGATATTCAAAGAAAGCGATAAATCCATGCCTGGAAAATTATCACTCAGTTACCATGACGCCTATAATAGGCAAACTTATAGACGCTATAATTTGAGGCAAGATTGTAAATCATTTCGAGTTTCGCTGTTTAATTAATGATTTTCAACAGGTTGTTCGCCGCTATGTATCCAATCTGCTTCATTTATCTTATGATAAAAATCAATTTGTATGACGACTGTAAAGCTGTTATATGTCATCTACACATTCGAGAAGCATTCCAGAAAGTCCCGCGTCGAGGATTACCAGCGGAGGTTCAAATGTACGTGGCTTCGGTGGCGTAGTGCTTCGTTTCATAGGAAATTGTTGGTTTGGCCATCAGCGGAGAGTAATCATGAACGGCCAAGCCTTGGTATGATCGGACGTAACAAGTGGTGTGCTACGGGGATCAATCTTAGGACCAGTTTTCTTCCAGCTGTGTATCAGTGACATTGATTATAAGGTTATGTTGGTAAGAGAGCAAGACTCACAGACGACACTAAGCTGATAAGTGTAATTGAACGTGGCTAGCTGCATGCTGATGTAGACCAAACTGGTAGACTGGGCTTACGGGTGGCAAATGGATTCTAGTGTCGATGATTGGAGAGTTTTGCTCGTTTTCTGTGAAGTGAGAGGTTACAGTATAAACTCTGTTGAATTACGTAGATGTGATAATCTTCCATAATACAAAGTTGTGTAAGCCATTCGCAGAAGCAGTAAAAAAAAAAAGGAGGTGAACAAAGTCTGGAGGTTTCATAGGTGGGGATACGAACTCATGCATGACAAACTAATTCTCACTAATTTGGGGAGTTTCTTAGGTAGGGCGTACGAATTCATGCATGACAAACTAATCCTCACTCTGCAGAATTCAGTGGTGCGTTCCCACCTTTAATATTGTGTTCACTTTTGGTCGCCCTACTTAAATTATATATATATATATATATATATATATATATATATATATATATATATATATATATATATATATATATATATATATATATATATATATGTATATATATATATATATATATATATATATATATATATATATATATATATGTATATATATATATATATATATATATATATATATATATATATATATATATATATATATGTATATATATATATATATATATATATATATATATATATATATATATATATATATATATGTATATATATATATATATATATATATATATATATATATATATATATATATATATATATATATATATATATATGTGTATATATATATATATATATATGTATATATATATATATATATATATATATAGATAGATAGATAGATAGATAGATATAGATAGATAGAGAGAGAGAGAGAGAGAGAGAGAGAGAGAGAGAGAGAGAGAGAGAGAGAGAGACCAAATAGGAGATGGAAGGATTGAGAGAAAAAGATTTGAGCGATCGGAGCGTGAACATGCAGGTTGGATGAAAGGCCTGCACGGCAGATGGAATTAAAATGATATGGTATACCGGGGTCGACGTGCTGTCAGTGGACTGAATCAGGGCATGTGAAACGTCCGCGGTAAACCATGGAAAAGTCTATGGTTCCTGGATGTGTGGATATGGGGTTGTGTTTCGGTGCATTACACATAACAGCTAGAGAATTGGATGCGAGCCGATCCGGCCTTTCTTTGTCTGTTCTTAAGGCTACCTCGCTAATACGAGAAACGGCGATGAAGAATGAGGGCGCGAGTTGAGTACATGGGAAAAAAGTAGAATAGAGCACCGTGTCGAGCTACCCGGATGATTCCCGAGACGAGAAACAATTCTTACGAGAGCAGTTTAAACGACCTTACCATGTTTAGCTTAAAGAAGAGAAGGTTAAGAGGTGATGTGATACAGGTTATTCATCAAAAGAATCCTGCAATCTCTTGATCTAAGCTAGAATTTAAGTTCGACTTTACTCATTGTAACAGATAGAAACTCGATTGAGGCAAAGTCCCTTCTCTCCAACAGGATTTTCAATCCGTGAATGAAATGCCAACGACATCAGTTGAAAGCAACATCATAAGCGCGTTTGAGGACAGACATGAAAGACTCTCTTCCCTTTTGTTCTATATCCGTAACATCTATTGCCAATCCTCCTTAAGTCTGTTTGGTCTTCGCATTTCGCATTCGACACTGAGCAGCATGTCTCTGATCTGTGGCAGTGTTTCTGATCTCTTCCGCTACAACCTCTTGTGGAGCCAGCGGTCTCTTCATGTTTACATTTCTTGGAATACCTTTGCATTCTTGAGACGATATATATACAGCAGGAGCACGGTTACCTCTTTTGGACCCAGCGGTCTCTTTACGTTTGCGTTGCTTGGAATACCTTTGCATTCTTGAGACGATATATACTGCAGGAGCACCGTTATTTCTTTTGGACCCAACGGTCTCTTTCTGTTTGGATTCCTTGAAATACCTTTGCATGGTTGAGACCATGTATACAGCAGGGACGCCGATACGAAGGTCCTGGTCATATGCTTTACTCTTCACATTTGTTTCATCGACATCAGTACACCTCTGTAACTTACCTCATCTTCATCCCTGCATGTATGTCGAGTGCCTGTGATGCCTCGCTCACCCCAGTAGCCTATTCCCAGCCCAGGCTGTGTTGGTGAAGACCCCCGAAGATTTTGCTCATTAACACCTGGTGTGGGTGTGATGGTCTCCACCTCCCCGGTTGTTAGTTCACGTCAAGCTTTGCCTTCTTTCCGTTAGTGGTTCGTTGATACCATCCTCTGCCTTCCCTCTCTTTGGTGGAGAGGTTACACGCCGTTGTCGGTCGAGATTCCATCGTCACTGAACGATTTGGATAAGCATTTTTCGTGATAAGCAGAAGCGAGTAGAGGAGTGGTCCCTTTAGGCTCGGTAAGTGGTTGGGAAGGAAGGAGAGAGAGAGAGAGAGAGAGAGAGAGAGAGAGAGAGAGAGAGAGAGAGAGAGAGAGAGAGAGAGAGAGAGAGAGAGAGAGACGATGGAATGGTGAACACACTCTCTAAAGGTGGCATACTGGGAGGGTAATGGGTTGGGACGGGCAGGACTGGGGTGTTTGAAGGCTAGTGAAAGGATGGAACGGAGTTTGAAGGATATGGGATGGATAAGGACGGGAGACTTGAATGTTGGAGATGGGGCTGGGAGTGGAGGTTAGGAGAGGGATAGGACAGAGGATGCAAGTCATAGGAAGGCAAGGTGAGGGTCGGAACAGGCGAGTGAGGAATGGGTCAGGGTAGTGGGGAGAATTAATGGGCGTCTGAAGGGATTAACTCGATGATGACTGATGCGTTGTAGCCTATAATCTGCCCCGCTGATTATCAATTATGCTTGCATAAATATATGAACCGGGTTCATTATGTGTGCACGTTCCTCATGTAGTATGTGTGTACGAGTGTACATGCCTCAGGTAAGGTTTGGTTTGGACCCATGTGTGGCATGTTTCTGTGCGGGAAGGTATATGTGTGAGTGTAATCGTTTCCTTGTATTGTACAGGAAAGAAGTTCTACGCTTCCTGGGGCCCCCACTGTCATAGAACTGTCTATGCTCTCACCATTGAATTTACTCCTTTCGTGAACTACTCTTACACTATAAGAGTACTTGTTTACTTCCTTTATAAGAAGCTCCTTGCTTAATATCACGTTCTGGCCCCTGACTATGGAAAGGAATATGTGTGAGTTGGGGGGGGGGATGTTTGTTTATGTATATATATGTATCACTAGTGTATGTATATGTGGTGACTTTGTATGTGTATGCATGCATGTGTGTGTGTGTGTGTGTGTGTGTGTGTGTGTGTGTGTGTGTGTGTGTGTGTGTGTGTGATTACCTACTTGTATGGGACTCAAAAGGAGTCATCCACTCAACTGTCTCCACCTTCTATCTTCTGTGGCCGACAAATTTAAGGTCTCTAGCCTTTCTCTATAAGTCTGCTCTCTTAGTTCTGCTATCCTCTTTGTTGCCCTACACTGAACCCCTCTCTATTAGCTCTTAGTGCTACTTAAAGTGCGACGACCAAACTTAAGAGGCATTTTCTATTTTAGGCCTGAGTTGGGCATGAACAACTTGCTAAATATATCTTTATCGACGAATTTGAGCGTACATCTAACACTTGCCAGCCGTCACTTGGCCCCCAAACTCTCATTTATTATTCTCCAAAGTTAGGATTCTAGTAGCGAAAGGTCAGGATGATGTCGACTCCTATGTCTAACTCACACAGAAAATCCTGCAGCAAATTTCTTGCTGTGGAGAATTCGTATTAAGGTTTCCTTTCGCTCTCGGATTGAATTTCATCAGCCTTGTATCAGACCAAAAAGTTCCAGTCTGTCTAGGTCTCCTCGTGATTGGCATCAACCATAAACACTTTTAGGAAGGAATCCAGTCCTTTCAGGCCAGTCGTTTACATAGATCAGAGAGAGTAATGGTGCCAGGATACACTTCTTTTCTCCTTGTATAAATGTGTAGCAGCAAGTGTCTCTGGGTATATACATGTTCCTGTGTACATGTTTATGGATTATGTGGCTAGAGTGTACATATCCTTGGGTTACATAAAGACATGTTTGTATATATATATATATATATATATATATATATATATATATATATATATATATATATATATATATATATGCATGGGCGTATCTCTTTCTTTTTTTTTTTTTGCCAGAGGTGGACCTGAGTATTGTGGAACGAACAAAAACCGGACTTACATTTTATAAGCTTCCAGTGATAAACGCTTCTTACTGAAAGATGTAATAGAGAGATACCAGTGCAGATAACCGCGAGGAAGAGATGGAGAACTATGCTTCATGTCCTGAATGCCTGGAGAAGTTACTAGGACATGAGGAAGAAGGCTGAGGGATCGACGCGAATGGAGAGAGAGTTGAATTTACCAGGGTGGACCCGCCGGCAGGCAAGACAGAACTGAAGAGAAGGGAGAAAGGGCTTTAACAACAAACCCACGCCAGTTTATTCTTGGTGTATCTCTTCAGTGTGTTTAGATATGCACGGATATCGGTAATATTCACCCCCCTCCTCTCCCAAGTGATGGCAACAAATTTTGTTGTCTGCATACTGATGTGATTATAGGAACTGAGGTTACCTGAAGGAATGAAAGGGGCTAAGGAGGACATATTGGATGATGGGAATGAGATAGACATATTGGATGAAGGGACTGAGACAGACATATTGGAGGAGGGAACTGAGGTGGTCATATTGGATGAGGGGCGGGGGGGCTGAGGAGGCCATATTGGATGAGGGGACTGAGGTGGCCACTTTGCGTGGAGGGCTGAGGTGGTCATATTGGTGGAGGGGGACTGAGATGGCCATATTGGTAGAGTGGACTGAGGTGGCCATATTGGTGGAGGGAACTTGGGGGCCATATTAGTGGAGACGATTGAGATGGCCATATTGCATGAGGAGACTACGTTGGCCATATTGGTTGAGGGGACTGAGCTGGCCATATTAGTTAAGGGGACTGGGGCTAACATATTGATTGTGGTAGCCCTAGTGTAGGAGATGGGGTTGCTTTGAGGCGGAACGCAATATGTTGCAGTCTATGTACTAACCACTAAAGTTCTTTCCCCGATTAGAACAGTTTGTAAAATAACTAATTAAATTCAACATAAGTCCTTATCTTGAACTTTCTTTTTGCAGGTACGTGTCCATGTGTCGCTGCTTCCCACGGCTGACCCACTGATAAGGTAGAGTGAGATTACCAGTGTCTTGTTCTGGGAGGTGCCTTAGCTCTTTTGATACAGTATAGGAAGATGGGCTGACTGTCGTAAAGATAGGAGGAATGTCTGATAAGGAACCGTGAGATGGGCTGTCTGGCTTGAAGATGAGAGAGATATAGCCATTCAATACAGTGTGGTAAGATCGTCTCTTTAGCCTGAAGGAAGGGGACGCAGCCAATTATTAAGGTATAGTAAAATGGGCTGTCTATTGTGAAAATAAGGGACATGACCAGATGATGAAGGTGTAGTTAAATGGGCTGTCTATCGTGAGGATAGGAGACATGGCCATTTGATATGGTATGGTAAGCTAGGCTGTCTATCGTGAAGATAGGGAGGACTTGAGGTGTCCTTGGGGGAAGGGAAACCTGACAGGGGCAAGAGAAGTGCCGGGATCATGGGAACTGAGGTGCCTGAGGAGGACGAAACACCTGAGATGGGCTATGAGGGGACTGTGATGGCCAGGGGAACACATATGCTTCAGGATAACAAGAGGACGAAAAAGCCAGGAGGGTGAAGGGGACCACAGCGACTGTAGGGAGATGAGGGGACTGACCTGATCGTGGAGAATAAGGAGATTAAGGGGGTGAGGGGATTGAGGTGATCGTTGGGGATATGGAAATGACGTGATCTGAGAGAATTAGAAGACTAAGGTAATCATGAAGTATAAGGGGACTGAGGTGAAGGTAGTGGATGAGGTGACTAAAGTGGCCGAGGGGTTAAGGGGACTGAAGTGTCCATAGGGGCTATAACGATTGAGGTGGTGAAGGAGGCGGTGTATCGCATGGCTGCTGCAGTAGATACCGTTCGTGCGGGAGGGGCAAGCCCCTGGTTGTGTGATCCTGTTGACGCTCACAAGACCTAGCGAAGCTCTCCTGCAGTACAGTTAGACCGACCCTTCCATGGGTAGGGCTTCCTCCTTTCCCTTCAGGACCACGCACTGACCATGGGATAGTGTGAGTATACCTACCAATCTAAGGCGTGGATCCCTGAGGGAGTGGGCTGGTGAGGTCAGGGTGTTCGAACTGTGCCCCAACAGAACTCCGTAAGAGGATGGATGAGGCCGTCTCTAACACGGCTGACGCTACACTGAGGACCTACCCCAACACTCTTCCCAGTGGGAATGCTTGCCTGGAACTTCCTGTTGTTTCTGACATTCGAAGTCAACCCTTAAACTCAACCCTTAACTTCGTGTCTTTATAAGAACATCGGTAGGATTGGCATGTTCCCATTGGGCTGTTGATGAAGTACTTATGCGAGGTTCTCATCCCTCTCCTTTATTAAATGGTGAGGCTGTCTTTATGTCTCCTGTACACCATCGGAACACCTCACACACCTTGCATGTTCAAGACCGGAGGCGGAAGTATTTGCATCCGCAGCAAGATTACACATTATGACTGGGGAAACGTCGACAGGATTTCCCAGGCTCTGGCGTCAGTTGAGATTTATATTCCACGGGGTAAATACTGTGTCTCCGTCCCACTGCGTTGCCACGCTTCTTCCCCCCTCAATAAAAAGGTTCACGACAACACAGGGGAGCGCGAGCGAGTCCGTTGTGGCCGTTTCCCAGACGGTAGGGTGGGTCGTCAAGGTCGGCGCCACCGATGCCGCCCCTCACACACCCGACAAAGCGGAGGCTGTTGTGTACCCTCTGTACCACAGCTTAGAAAGGTGAGGTAACACGGCTAGTTAGGAAATGCTATGTTACGTTGTTTACTGTGGGTCACCCAGGCTGCACTTGTGAATAACCGCTCAGGGAAAATGGCCCCTTGTGGTGTTGCTTACAGAAGGGTTCAAATCAGGCCAGAGACTGAAGACATATTATATGATTGGCAACTCACGGTAGCTTAATGAGACGTAGCTCAGTCTGCTTTACTTCTTGTCACTCCTGAAGCGTATCGCCATGGAACACTCAGGCGTCACGGAAGAGCTGAGCGCTGTGGAACAACTTACACCACAGTGGAACAATGCCATGTTAGGGACTAGTCACTATCATCAGACTGTCCCATAAAATAAAGGGGTGTCATTCGGGGTATATATTTTTTTTTTTTCGCTGACGCTGTGTAGCGAGTAATTCCTGACCTACTTGACTTCAATTTGCAATGTAGACCATTGCCAGCCACAGACTCAAACAGATGACAACCAGTTTTTTCTAAGGAAATCTAATAAGACAATAAAAGAGTCTCATGGGTTATTTTAATGTTTTTTAGATAAATGAAAACAAAATCAGGATTCCATATAACATTAGTGTCTAGGAGGCCTCATAGCTGTGGAATTCTCCTCCTTCTGTCTTTCTCAGTATATGTAGTCACTCTTGTTGTAAGGGCCAAGTCTACAAACACTACTATTTTTCTTGTCACTTTTTCCTTTCAACCGAGATGGCCTTGATTAGGGCGCGTTTCATGTTGGGTCACAAAAATGATTGTGACTATTTCATGGAATACTATTTTTGAGGTTTGTTGGTCTGACATCCCTAGCAAGGTCAGTACCCTCAGGGTAATACTTACTTTTTGATCCATTGACGTGAATGATTTCCACGTACCATCTTAAACCTGGCGACATTGCCATGCACGTGTTTGTCGCAATGTGTGTCGTGTTTCGGGTGATGTTCGCCAGGAGTAACAAGGTGTACACGTTCCCCTGACACGGGGAGCGACTGTCAACGGGTGGCCAAAGACCCGTGGAAGGAAGATTGTTGGTTAGGTTCACAGATGTGGCCACAGTCGTCAGGCAAGTAGACGAAAAAAAAGAATGGGAACAGTGACTTTGTGGGTGATGCTCGGGGGGGTTACCTGTCGTACCATGGCAACTGGGTGCGCGTAACGCCCCGGGCTCTTCCACCCACCGGCATATTCCACTTGTCATTACGGAGATGAAACTGCGTCATTAGACACGGACCCTAATGCCAAGGGATCATCTACAGGTATCTCTGTGGGAAGGCAATGTTTGGGTCGGGGGTGTTTGGCAGGTGCTGTGAGAAGGTAGAGGGGGGGGCGAGGTGTGTTGTCTGTGTGTGTGTGTGTGTGTGTGTCGTGAGACTGATCGACGTCCCCAGCGCCGCCTCCTGTGGCCTCACACTCTCGCTCTCATTGTCTCTCCCGCTCGCCGTTGTCACGCCTCTGGGCACTGACTGAGTTCACGCCCTCACGTAGTACACTCTCGCTCCACATTGGAACGCTCAACTGCATACTAGGTTGCCTTTCTGGGAACAACGCCCCCACAATTCCTCATTAGAACGCCATACCACGATATATAATCAGGATGAGGCGCCTCACTCTTGTGAGTCTGCACCTCTCATTCAAGAAACCTCATCCCTGCTGAAGACTTCTCTCTCTCCAGATTATGACGACTGCGGCAATTTGAGACGCGCCTCTCCGCCGCTCATGGGGAACCATCGCCATGAACTAACATCCCGCTTACAGACGTCTTACCGCCCGAGTGAAAGGGCCTTTGGTGGTGAATGAGACGCTTAACGCACACCGAGACGCCTTCCTGCTTAGATACTTGGCCATAAACTGATAACTTGACCAAGACCCTTCACGCCTTGTTGCCGAACCTGTCTATACCGTTTCTCATCCTCGAGCGGAGCGGCGCCGCTGCTCTCTTCCCTCTGCCGCGCTGTGGCGCTGTGAGTGTTCTTGGCCTGTGGTGCTTAAGTTGATTAATGTCCCTTTATAGATAACTGATATGGCGTGGGTTAATTAATGTCCCGTGATAGATAACTGATAAGGCGTGGGTTAATTAATGTCCCGTGATAGATAACTGATAAGGCGTGGGTTAATTAATGTCCTGTGATAGATAACTGATAGGGCGTAGGTTTATTAATGTACCGTGAATGATAAGTGATAAGGCGTGGGTTAATTAATGTACCGTGAATGATAAGTGATAAGGCGTGGGTTAATTAATGTACCGTGAATGATGATTAATTAAGCATAGGTTAACTAATGTGCCATGAGTGATAACTGATAGAGCATAGTTTATCTAACGTGCCATAAGTGATAACTAATAAAGCATATGTTGAACTAACGTACCATGGATGATAACTGATTAGGCATGCGTTAACTCTCGTACCATGAGAGATAACGAACGAACTACGGTCACAGGTTAGGTTAGGAGGGTGGGGGATCACTGAGATACACCCCAAGGGATCATCATGGTCTGTGGCTGCTGAACCAGGATAATTGATGGTCATTAGGTGGTCTACCGTGAGAGGTAACTAGTGAAACATAGGGTAACTGTAAAGGGTAGTTCAAGAGCCATGATCGGCAACTGATGTAATATAGCTAATAACATGGCAACACGCACAGTTATTCCGGCTGCTGATGTGCCGTATGGCCAAACTGCCATACTTTGGTCGCCAACTGGCGTACCATATCGCCAATTACTATATTTTTGCCGCCAACGCCAAGTGGTGTACCATATCCCCAATCATTATCTCTCGACCGCCAACTGATGTACCATATCACCAACAGCTGTACCTTGCCAGCCAATAGGTGTACCATGCTGGAAATTGATGTACCTTAGCCACCATGTGTACCAAGCCAGTCCACCATGTGTACCAAGCCTGGCTACCATGTGTACCAAGCCTGGCCATCATGTGTACCGAGCCTGAAGTTCCTTTTCCAGAAGTGAATCTGTTGTCATTCCTTATTGAGGAATATGTGCTTGGCAGGCGGCCAGACCCCTGCATCACCGTTACTTGACGCAAAAGGCAAAATTGCCACACCGAAATGTTTTAAAGCGTTGAGCCCCTCGAGCGAAGTGAGAGACTTGTAGATGTGCAGAGGTGGCCATATTTGACCATCCGGTCGTGCAAGACCCCCCCACCCTTGTTGGCCATCCCCATGGTGCACGTGTTGTGCATGGACAGAGCCTCATAGTGAAAAGTCTGGCGTGCCCGTTGGGTCTGGTCTACGCTCTGTGGCCATACTCGCCTTCCTGGAAGTTATTACCCTCAGCACGCTTAGGGTGGGGCGTCTGGTTTGGGGCTGCGACAGGATCGTAACAGCTGAGGCAGATCATGTCTGTATCATTTATACTTTTAAATGAAAGTCTTCCATATTTATATATATATATATATATATATATATATATATATATATATATATATATATATATATATATATATATATATTCCTATGAGTCCACGCGGGGAAATGAAATACGGTAAATTCCCAAGTGCACTTTCGTGTAATATTCATATCATCAGGGGGAATACAAGAAAGAAATATAACAGTCAGTTGATATGCAGCGGACATGGCGAGGGCAAAACACGCCTCAGAGGCCATGTCAGGCAAAAGGAATAAAGAGAGAGAGAAAGGAAGTACAAGTTAATCAGGGCTTTGCATTTGCGTGCAGACCTGACCCTGAGGTAGAAAGGTTATAGGGAAGAGGGAGAGACGAAAAGAGGAAGAGGACCTTACAGCTTAGCTGCTCGAGGGAAGAAAGAGGAGATATCATAACGGTCAATCCTCGAGCAGTCGGTCTCCACAGTGGAAGTGTGGGAAACACCAGCAAGACGCAAGGGAACAGCGGCCAAAATGATACCCTTAGAACAGAGGGAGAGCAGCAACATCGCAGAGTACAGAAAGGGATAATTGACGAGATGATGATGTCTGAAGAATCAATAAGAAAAGAGAAGGCTTTTGGTTTCACTCTGGGTAATGGAAACGTGGAGGAGGAACCACCCTGGTTTTTGAGCAGTACTCCATACTTGGGTGAATAAATCCTCTCATAGATATGAAATACTTGCTCGCAAGGAAACTGTTTTGCGGCACCTACACAACACACACCCAGCTTTTGGGAAGCAGGTTTTGTGACGTTGATAATGTGGTGGGGTCTCCAGGGCAGAGTGGAGGATATGGTTATGCTCAACGTGTGAATGTTATGATAGGGTTGAAGTGTGGTGTTCTGAAATCGAGCAGAGGGGAAACGAATGACTCGTAGTAGATAGAGATATAGGGAGGAATAACGTGTTAGCATTGTTGAATTTGATAAGGTTGTTGCAGCCCCATTTTAAGACGCTGCACAGGTCCAGATTGAGAAAGAAAATGTACCTAGTACGTGACAGGTAAAGATTACTAGAAATGGAAGAGGGGGAAGGTATATCGAAGTGTGTAAGTGGAATCATAGGCATAAGACTTAATAAGGTTAGAAGTAAAAGGGAAAAGATCGTTAATAGAAAGGAGAGAGGAGACGACAGGACACAACTCTGTGGTCGCCCTATCAGTAATCACTATAAGGGAACGGCCGAATAGAAGTCTATCGAATAGGGAACAAAGACAAGCAAAGAAACCAAAGACAGTGGGTTTAGACAATAAAGACTTGTGCTACACCCTATGATTTGATCATATGTATGTATATATATATATATATATATATATATATATATATATATATATATATATATATATATATATATATATATATATATATATATCTTTCATACTATTCGCCATTTCCCGCATTAGCGAGGTAGCGTTAAGAACAGAGGACTGGGCCTTTAAGGGAATATCCTCACCTGGCCCCCTTCTCTGCTCCTTCTTTTGGAAAATTAAAAAAGAATGAGAGGGGAGGATTTCCAGCCCCCCGCTCCCTTCCCTTTTAGTCGCCTTCTACGACACGCAGGGAATACGTGGGAAGTATTCTTTCTCCCCTATCCCCTCAAGCGTATCAGACCTGTCCAAAGCACAGGTAGATTAAGAGCATTGTTGCTTGACATGTGGCAGTTGTGTAACTCTTTATTGTATCAGAGGCCACCTTGACCCCAGTGATGCACCTCAATAAAGGCTCTGACTCTCGTGAGTGTGGTAAAGTTTATTTTGTGAAAAGATTTCGAGATCGTTGCCTTGTACTTCTTCAGTGTGAGTCACTGGGAGAAGGTTAGACTAACCTTGGGAATATAAAGCTCAGACGTGTGACCGAGGTTACTGAGGCTCTGTCCTCTTGGGTAGCCACAGCTGTGAACGTGATTCGAAGCGTGTAATCAGCGTCCAGACTGTGGCGTTAATTTCAATAAATCTACACCCGTAAAAGCCAGAGTTATCGCCTGGCATGTTAACTGGGCATTTTCCGTCAGATCCAGGGGGCTTCGACGATAATGAATTCATGTTCGGAAAAGGGAGACGAGAATGATTAAGAAGTTGCAATAACGTATTTGCAGAATTTTAGATGTGATGATAGCGATTTTCCACTATTTAGCCACCCATACCTCATAGCTTCCCTATTTCAGTGTTGTATATCGATAACCGACCTTATTCATGGGGAGCATAGATGCTTTTGTGTCGGGACGTCTCCACGCTCGTCAGGGATGCGATGCGGAGCTGCCTGCGTCCTGTTATCGGCCGTCCGTGACGGGGGAGGAAAGGCGAACTTCGTGACACTGATTGTGAAGGTGCCTGCGGGACCGAGGAGGTACTTATTTCATAATACGTGTAATTAGAATAATAAGTGACCTCCGGCTTGAGCTAGGGCAAGGCGGAGACCTCCAGCGGCCGCTGCCTCGGGCTGGCTAGCCACCGGGAGGAGCGACCTGCCCAATATAGCCAATCATACTTCGAGTTTGATCCATGTTTGGCTCGATCGGGAGAGCGATGCTCTGCCCCTTTCGCTACACAGGCTGAGTCTGAGCCACAGCGCCTGTTGGAGCACACTGATAGCAGGTGGTATCTATATAGGTGTTCAGTCTCCGGATACGCCTGATTGGGAGGGTGTCTCTCGAGCAGAAGGTAGACGAAGTGGGTTCTGACGACTTCGATAGAGGAGGAACTCCTAAAGGAACTTCGGCACTTCAGGGGTGTGTCAGGACTTTTGCTCGTGACTGTACAGTCTTGGCTTATCGCCGTTGGCAGTTCTCTGGATATTGTGGAATCTTCACTTACTCATATCTCTCTCTCTCTCTCTCTCTCTCTCTCTCTCTCTCTCTCTCTCTCTCTCTCTCTCTCTCTCTCTCTCTCTCTCTCTCTCTCTCTCATCCATGTCTATCTATCTTTCTATCTGTGAACCTCAGTAGGATAATAAGGTCTCCTGTGGCGTGAAGTATATTATAATGTGTGTGTGTGTCTAATTTCATGCACGAGTTATGTGCTGACATGAAGCAGATTACTTTTGCTTTCTTTGTTTTATTATGAAGCGATTGTCTGAAACTGGTCCATTGACTGGTCTTAACAAGTGAGGTTAACTGTTCGCTCATGACTCCAATTTCCGTTTTCTTCCTGAATACCTGAGGTTAGATGTTTCCCATGATATCCTGCCCTTGGTAACTTGGGACAATGCCGAGTGTAAAGGGCAACGAATGGTCGCAGACGTCATTGCCAAAGCGAAGGCCAAACAGATGTTAAGCGGTGTGGTAAACACCCGCTTTACTGTGCATTTGTCACTCGGTTGTGAATAGTTCAGAGATCAGCCAGAGGGGGCAGGCCAGATCACGGAGACCCGTTATACCCACCTTAATACTGTCGAAGACCATCCTCCTCGATGTGACTCTATGTATGTGGAAATACATATTTGTACTGAATGGGGAGCAGTTCTACACACCTGAGCCCTCCTCTTGTGCTTTCTCTGTCATTACATCGCTTTCTTCATTCACAATCTCGTCTCTCAGTTTATTCTAGTCATTCTCTGCCCCAGTACTGTAAAAAGGGGTAATTTAGGTTTTTTCCTAACAAGTTTCTCATTCATTTATAATGTATTGCCTCTGGTTGTTCTTTACTCCCATTTCTGGAAAAAATGGAAAAAATCTTCCCCGTTTTCGTCATCAAAGCCTCTATGCTAGACAAATTCAAGGCTTGTAATCCAGTGCTTTTGATTCTGGTACCATCTTTGTTGCGCTCATCTGTACTTTCTCTATTAGTTCTTTGTGCTTAGAGTCGATGAATACACTTTAGAAGCGCTGTAGATTTGGGCTTATTTAGGATGTGATATGCTAGCGAAATATGCTCTTAAGGATGTGCTTAATGCAATGCTGATATTTGGAAGGGCTGTGGCCACAGGTTAGGGACGACGTCGACTCTAAAGCCCTTCTCACACAAAGATTATTGCAGCTGATGTCCCGTCAGATGATATTCATATCGAAGCCTTTCACTGTGTCCCATCCTCATTACCTTACATTTACCTGGATTGGATTTCGTCAAACATAAATCAGACTATCTTTGGTGTTTGTCTAGTTCCCCTTGTAAGTTGATGCAATCCTTCTTGCATTTTACTTCCCTCTTGTCCATAGCATCATCCGCAAACATGATTACGTAGGAGTTCTTACCTTCTGGCAAGTCGTTCACATAGATCAAGAAGAGCAATGGTCCCAGAACAGAACCCTGCGGCAGGCCACTGGTAACCCATTTCGAGAGGGCTCCTCTGGCTCGCGTCCTTTATTAGCTTTCCGTAAGATAATAATCTTCAATCCTATCAAAGGAATCCTCAATCCTATCAAAGGATCTTTTCCCTATTCTTGCCAGAAGATCCATGCTCTTTATTGACCTTCCATGTACTAGCGTCAAATGCTCTCTGGCAGTGAAGATACAGACAATCCTCTAAGCTTTTTTTTTTTATCCTCCTAAGACGGAGAAATCAAAGATGTTCTTTACACATGACCCCCTTTCTCTAATGCCATGTTTTCTCCTTCATCGGTGTGTGTGTGTGTGTGTCAAGAATACCAGTATAAGGGAGAGAAGAATAGCAGACGGATCCAATCTCGTGCAAGTTACGTTGGAAGGAAATGATAATTAGAAGATGGGCTGGGGAGAGAGAGAGACAGATAATGAGGGTTTTTGGCAGAGTAAGGGAGGAGGCCTTTGTATAGCAGGAAGTTTTTAAAGTAGAGGCGAGGCTGTTGGCTGTGGTGCCAACTTGCACCAGACGATGGTTGCGGTGTTCACATGAATAGTTTACTAACGCGTTCAGAAGCCAGGGAATGTCTGTTGGAAGGTGATTTGGACACTGAGAATGGATGCAGAACGGGCGATTTCGAAGGCCAACAAATGACTGAAAGGGAGGAGCAGAGCATAAAGAAGTAATACGAATGAAAATAATGTAACGTTCATTATATCATCGTGGGAGTGTCACGCCAAAAAAAATTGAGGTTTTTTACTCCCGTGTTTTTAAGATTGTCACGCCTAGGTTTTTAAGGTAGTCACGCTTAGGTTTTTAAGGTTATCACGCCCGGGTTTTTAAGATTGTCACGCCCAGTTTTTAAGGTTGTCACGCCTGGTTGTTAAAGTCGTCACGCTTAGGTTTTTAAGGTAGTCACGCCTAGTTTTTAAGGTTGTCACGCCCAGGTTTTCAAGGTTGTCACGCCTCGGGTTTCGAAGCCTCCCACGTCTTGGGTTTTAGGATTGCCACGCCTAGGTTTTTAGGGTTGCCACGACTGGGGTTTTAGGGTTGCCACGCCTAGGTTTTCAAGCTGCCACGCCTAGGGTTTTAATGTTGCCACGCCTGGGTTTTCAAGCTGCCTCGCCTGGGGGCTTAAGGTTGCCTCTCCTAGGGTTTTAGAATTGCCACGTCTAGGTTTTGAAGTTTGCCACGCCTGGGGTTTTAGGATTGCCACGCCTGGGTTTTCAAGCTGCCACGCCTACGTTTCTAAGCCTTCCACGCCTGGGGGCTTAAGGTTGCCGCGCCTGTTTTTACTGTCTTATTTTCGTAGTCATCATGAGTCCTGTGAGCGCGGCAGCAGCAGCAGCAGCAGCGTAACTAAGTGTCATCTTGAAGGCCTGTGATCTCGAGGGCCTCCATTTCCAACACTCTCCTTCCCTCTCTTTCTTCCTGCCACTCTCCCTCCCCCTCTCTCCGTCACTCTCCCTCCCTCTCTCTCTAACGACTACTCTCTCTCTCTCTCTCTCTCTCTCTCTCTCTCTCTCTCTCTCTCTCTCCCCCCGAGCCACTTACAGCTATTTTCTCATCAGCCCATTTTTTAAGAGGGTAACTATAATGTGGGCGGATGGTTTCTTCCGTGTGTTTCTCCTGCGTCATTAGGTAATCTTGGGGTATTTTGGTGTAGACTTTGTCTTCGTGTCTTGAGTGCTATGACTGTTGATAAACCATGGTCCTTGTGTGTGTGTGTGTGTGTGTGTGTGTGTGTGTGTGTGTGTGTGTGTGTGTGTGTGTGTGTGTGATGATAGACTTGTATAAAGAATGCGTAAATTTTATGAGAAATTTCTAAAACCTTAGAAGTAGACATTGCTCTAATTGTTGTTGTTTTTTTCCATTGACGTCTCTATGTTTAGTGTTTTGAGTAGATTTCTTTCATGGGTTTAACTCTCTTTGCTCTTTTCCCCTTTTCATCTGAAGGAGCGAGGGACCCTCTGGCCTCCTGGGCCCGCTCAGGTCACCCACTCGGGGCCCACCTATCACCTTCCTTATGTCTATGTATCCCACTCACTTGCTCTCACCTACCCACTGCTATGTGACCTTCACCCACACTAACACAGAAACGCTTTGTGTATTTGGTCAGATTCTGTGTGAAATTGCCGTTTGTTATTTCAGTCGTTGTTTGTAGGATTTACATTTAGGGAGGAGGGGGACAGTGAGTACGGTCTACCAGTCCTCTCCATTTGTAGAGAGGAGGGGAACAGTGAGTATGGTCTGCTAGTCCTCTCCATTTGTAGGGAGGAGGGGAACAGTGAGTATGGTCTACCAGTCCTCTTCATTTGTAGGGGGAGGGGGACTGTGAGAATGATTCACTAGTCGTCTTCATTTGTAGGAGAAGTGGATAGCGAGTACAGTCCCCAAGTCATCTTCATTTGCAGGATGGGAGAGTGAGTACAGTCCACCAGTCATCTTTACTTGTAAGGTCGGATAGTGAGTAGTACAGTCCCCAAGTCATCTTCATTTGTAGGATGGGAAAGTGAGTACAGTCCCTAAGTCATCTTCATTTGTAGGATGGGACAGTGAGTGTGGTCCACCAGCTATCCTCATTTGTAGGGTGGGATTGATTACACTCCACCAGTCGTCTTTGAGGCTTGGAGAGTTAGCTGTCCACCACCCTGTTATCAACCCTTTCTCTGTCTTTCCATCTATCCTTTCTGTAGTCTATTACCCACCTGTCCTTCTCCTTTGCTACCTACTGTTCTCTCAAGTCTGCTACTTTGCTTACCTCCCACATTCTTCCATAACCTACCCACATCCTGCTACCGTTCCTTTCCTGTGCCGTTCTTATGTGCTCCATCCTGCTCCTTATAACCTGGTAACCTATCTTCACTCCACTATTCACCACTCTCCTTATCCCTATCCATATCCTACGAATTTCCTCCATCTCCCTCCCCTTCCTGAATATCCTAGCCTGTGTTATCCTAAGAGATGCGTCTCTCCTCACCGACTGGCTGGCGTTATCCTAAGGGGCAACGTCACTCGCCAGTGCCTAACCAGCGTCATCTTAGGGGCGTCATCTCTTCCCACTGCTTGTTTAGCAATGTCCTAAGGGCAGCGTCACTCGCCAGTGCCTCACCAGCGTGGTGGTGTTCACAGCTTCCATCGTACGGACGTAGCAAGGGCCTTCAGGTGATAGCAAGGTCACGATTTAAAGCCCAGCAACGCTGTAGGTGTGTAGAAAGGATGGATATGCAGACTTGACGGAGGAGTACCTACTGTGTGTTCCTACTGCAAGCCTTATCTTGCACATAGGAAGGAAGGAAGTAAATATAAAAAGAAAAAAAGGCTTATGAAAAAGAGATGAAAAAATTAGAAAACAGAAGGTTAGAGGGTGAATTGAAAGATGTGTCTCAAAAGAAGAATGCTGAAGGGAAGCAGATGACCAAGTCTGAATCATAGTAGCAACATCGGAGGAGCAGAGGAGAACAGGGGAGGCTTGAATGGGTATTATGCAACGCGTCATGCAGGTGTCCATACCATGTGAGTGGGGACGGAGTTAAAGGTATCAACATCTGGAAATAATGATTATCACTTCACTTATCATTATCATAATTAAAACCACTGCCAGGGGTACAGTCTTAACTCATCATTCTTGTTGAAGGGCAAGGACATCCACTACAACACGGGCGTTAATTTTATGATAATCGTAATGATAATGAAAGCGATTAATATATACGTTTATTTATCCAATATATTTAATTCCGTCCCAATTTACATAGGGTGGATGAAGTTTAAATGGAGGAGACTTTGAAGTTCTTAAGCTTAAGTGTTTGGGAGTACTAATTATTGAGGATGGTGTTCGTAAAGCTGAAGTTGAGTATTTGGGATTACTTATCGTTCAGGATGGTGTTCGTGAAGCTGGAGTTGAGATATAAGTAAAATGAGAAGACCTGGAGATGCTCTGAGAGTTCTGGGGAAGTAGAAAGATTTAAGTGCAGAGTGTGCAAAGAACCTCACATGATGGAGTACCTGTCGTGACTTTGATATATGCATATGATACATTAGATTTCCTAGATCCAAATTGGCCAGAGTTAAGAGCACTGGAAGGTTACTAACCTAACTCTGTACAAACGGAATCAGAACAGGGCGAGTACAGAAAGAAAGAAAATGAGAGGTACGTGGTGTCTGAGTAAGAAACTGAAGAATTTAGAAAGGTACTTGGTATGAAAGATCATCAGTGAGGTGTTGGGTTGAGGTCCTGTTGAAGTGGTGCGGTCGTATTAGACGCACAGCAGATGTTGTGGTGGAAGACGATTTATACCAGAGCATTGAGGGCAGCGAAGAAGGGACGTGGAATCACAAAGGGAGGTGGATGGATCCAGCGTGTGAATCGGTGAGAGTGGAGGAGGTATTTCAGATAAGGAGGGCCAAAGCGGAATGATTGATGATTATGTGCTCTGAAGGTGTTTTGTATGTGTGTGTGTGTGTGTGTGTGTGTGTGTGTGTGTGTGTGTGGAGGTGTTAATGGAAACGTTAGTCCCACTTGACGAGTCGCCTTTGTGTACAGGGTGAATAATTAAGGTGTGTTGTAGTTGGTTAAGAACTTGTATTCACTTGAATCCACCGGACGTGAGTAAGATATTAATGGTGAGCAGCTATAAAGGTGGCTTCCCAACACGTACTGCAAGATTAGCTTCATTCTGTTCAGCGGCTGAAAAGAGTTTCGAAGAAACAGAGTGCGTTGGGGGTAAGGAAAACCGTACCGTATTCTCCTCACAATAGGCTCAGATATGTGTCTTTTAACGGGGGTTGAAGGGGGCAGCTGGGTTGGGGAGGGAAGGTATGACACAGCAGGATTGGACAAGGTGGCAGGACGCGACAGGAGGGTGCGGCGGGATAAGGCGTGGTGATAGACCGTGGTAGAATGGGGAGGAGACACAGAACGCGGCAGAGGAGGGCAGGACGCAGGACGCGGCAAAATAGGTCTGAGACGCAGGGCAATCTGGGATGGAAGGACAACGCGAGACGCTGTAAGCCAAGGAGGCAAGGAAGGGTAGGTTTAAAGGGTAGGAAAGAGAGAGAGAGAGAGAGAGAGAGAGAGAGAGAGAGAGAGAGAGAGAGAGAGAGAGAGAGAGAGAGAGAGAGAGAGAGAGAATCAAGAGGCAGTGGCTGGCGAGTGACAAACGACAGAAGACCTAACGAAAGTATTACTTAGAAGACAGTAATATTACCCTCCATTCATACTCTTTCAAGTGGAGACAGGACGACAAAGTAGTACGTGGGAGCACTTGGGAAGGAGAGAAAACAGAAAACCAGGTTCTCCAAGATGAGGTTATCACCTGGAGTAAAAGTGTCCTAGAATCCTAATGAATACAGATGGAGACAGGACAGTAAAGCAGAGGAGTAACAGAACTTTTGAGGAAACACCAAGGAAGGAGAGGATAAGGGCGACAGAAGATAATGAAAGCGGGTTTAAGGAGAAGAAAGAATGTTTAGGAGAAGGGATAGGGTAAGAGGTGTAAGGTGAAGGTTGTAAGGTGAGCCTTGAGGTGTATGGTGAGAGGGTTGGGTGAAAGGTCACCCTCCTCATGATACGATGGGAGGATTCTCACGGTGGCAGTGTTGCAAAACACCGCTGACGAGCCCAGCTCTAACCACATCTTCTGTAACGCTTCTGTAAACCTAATTTCGTCAAGTACTTGTTAATGTCCTGCTCACGCCAGCACATGGAGTGGCAGATGTAGAGATGGAATTCAGAACTGCTGCGTTGCAGAGAGTTGTGTGTTGGCTTATATGGACTCTATCGTACCGTGGGTCCGTGACTGTGTTATTTTGAGCTGTCGTATAGAATCATTTCTCAAGATTTACGTGGGAGAAAAAATACCGTCCATAACTCGTGGGATTTTTAACGTTACCAAGAGATTCGACCCCTTCTCAAGGCCCTTCTGTGCTCGCTCCTGCAGAGGACTACCATAGCCTCCCTCACCACCACCACCACCAAGCCCTTCCATCCTGGCCACCACCACACCCTCCCTCTCTCCCTCGCCACAGTAGCTTCCATCACCACCACCATTCCTTCCCTCCCTGGCCATCACATCCTCCCTCACCACTACTACTCTCTCTCTACCCCTCACTACAGCACTTTACCTTACCACCACCATTTCTTCCCCCCCTCGCCACTACTACTACTCTCTCTCTCTACCCCTCACTACAGCACTTTACCTTACCACCACCACCATTTCTTCCCTCCCTCACAACCACCGCTCCCTCCCTAGCCACCACATCCTGAACGGCGAGTGGTAATTTTTAGCTACAGCCTCGCCCTTTTTCCTCCTCATACATCCCATATTGCCGGCACAGCCTACCCACTGAACAATAGAATATTTTTCCGAAAATATTTCATACAAGCAGCCAGCAGTTTCTGTCCTGCAAAGGAAATGAATGAATTATTGGCGGCTGCGTCTAAGTGGGGATTAGTCATCGTGCGTTTGGTAATTGCCTGGCCGTGTTTGCGGACGGGTAACGGACGGGGAGATAGCAGGGCCTTATTATAATGTAGTAGAGCTGACTTATGTCCTTTTCTAAGACTTTATACACCTTGAATATCGGTGACCTAATATGAACCTGTCATGTGTCTGGCGAGTGACGTAATTACCGAGGAAGATCGTCATGTGGAGGAGGACATTTCATGAGGTGTTGAACCATGATTTGGCGCGCTGTGCCGGCTCTCAGGCGCCGCTGGACAAATACAGGTGATGTTGGGAGGGGGTGAAGACAGGCCAGTCCACTGTGCACCTCTCACTCTGGCTGAAGTCCTGATGATTATCGTTGTCCTAACCACGCTCCACCCGCTAATGACTCGCAGGAGGCTATCATCAAGGTAGTAATAACCTTCACACTTAAGGGCTGTAATCAGTGTTGTTCCGAGTGTCCAGGTAGCTACTTGCACATACCTCAGTGTCGTGACTAAGGAGGAGCCATTATCATCTTCCAGCCAATGTGTTTTATGCATCAAGACGTCTTTGAATACTCCTCGATTAATCAACAGTTCAGGTCTCCTTAACATTCAGTGTGTTCAGTCGTTTTTAATTGTTTTCAGTCCTTTTTAGGACTACCAAAATAAGTTCCTGGAAGTCTGTAGGTAATAAAGACTCCGCCCACAGAGCAGTCACTCCTTTAACATGGGTTCCAGACGGTGATTTCAACGCTATAGTAGAAAGTGATCCTCCGCCTGCTTAGGGTGCGACGTCTTCATGTTTGTTCGGATCAGTATTTCACTCTCTCTGCAGTGCAGCTAGATGACCGTGGTCACTGCCAAGGGTCTGTATCCGGGTACTGATCTCTCCAAGAGCTGCTGCTCGGGCATGGGTCCAGATACTGACTCGCCATCATCTATTGTCACTGCATGTAGCGAGAAGGTGATCTCACCGTCATACACTGTCGAGGCATGTGTCCAGACACTGATCTCGCCGTCATTCACTATTAGTACATGTATTCAGACATTGATCTCACTATCACCCACTGTCAGTGCATGTATTTAGACACTGATCTCACCCTCATCCACTGTCAATGCAGGTCTCGGGACACTAACCCCCCAACTGGTGCATGTTGACGTGTTTCCTCTGATATTTGAGGAGCGGACGCCTCGCTGATAAATACCTGTCACTGTGTCCGTCACACTCCCGTCCTCTCCATGTCTTGTGAACCAGTGGGGGAACTGGCAGGATAATCTACACCACCGTTATTCACCATGTGTTTCATGAGTCACTCACTCCCTGGATAGTGGGGACTGGCTGGATGGTTGACGCAACTGTTATTCACCAGATGTTCATGAGTCTCTCAATCCCCTGGTCGTGGGGGCTGGTAGGATTACGCAACTGTTATTCACCAGGTGTTTCATGACTCATTCCCTGGGTCGTAGGGGCTGGCATGAGGGTGTACACAGCTATTATTCCACCAGGTGTTTCATGACTCACTCTTTCCCTGGGTCGAGGGAACTGGCAGGACGGTGTATGCAGCTGTTATCCAACAGGTGTATCATGACTCACTCTTTGCCTGAGTCACACCTCCAAGGTCACTGTCACTTTAGGGGTCATAGCATTATCTGTTTTCCCAGCACAAGTGTCGAACCAGTGGAGCCAAAGGGATGATTATTCTGCCGAAGTTAATGCTACCCACCAGCAGAAGATGTGCCATGACCCATTACCATTGCCAAACTTTCAGAATCTTGGTGTTCAAAGCAGGGGTCCTGGTATTCTTCTTTGTCGCTCCATAATTTTGAAACCAGTGGAGTGACTGAAATGGCATTTTGTACACGTAATATCATGCAACAGATGATGTGCTGTACTCAGCCCTAAGGCCGTAGCTCTAAGCTCAACGTTAAGACTGAGGTCTTGGTATTTTTCGTGTCCACTCCATAACTTTTTGATCCAGTGGATGATATTGCAATGATGCTATGTACTCTGTCCATTCCAAAGTGTCTTACTTTCACAGCTGGGGTCATAGCCTTCACAGTGTGGATCTCGGTATTTTTAGGGTCCATAACTTTTGTTCCAGTGGAGGAACGCCAATGATACTTTGTGCCAATAATTCCCACCTCTAGATAGTGTACTACGAAACCACACACATAAGTGTGTCCCTCCCCTCCCCATTCCCTACGGCTGAAACTGAAAGGTTATTTTGCAAGGATAATATCCCATCACCAGGCCATGTGTTGCTGAGTTTCGATGGTGTTAAAGTCAGCCACACTACTCCACCAAGAAGACTTCGCGTTACCTTACATTACGTATGTCTTACGATGATCTTGAAGGTGTTCTTCCTCAGCAGCTCGGTCTTAAACCAAGCCTCCTTGTTGTTCCTTTAACTCATTCTAGCTGCTGGAGGTCGTGGCACGTAGTCTAACCTAACCACTATATTCTAGCTGGCCTGGCATACGTTACAGATACTTGGAACTATTTGAATTTCTTAGCTGTGTATAGTTCATGAAATTCTTAAAGAATTCAGACTCTTTATTAAAGAGTTTAAGTCCCTTGATGTTTAAGTTTGTTATCATAATGTATTTGTAACACATGTTTTTGATTTCAGATCCTTTTCGGCATTCCATAACCTTTCATGCCCATATAGAACTATTTTTTAATGCAATTTAGGTGCCTTTTCAGAATTTTCCGAGTTATGATATCTCTTCCTCTTCCTTCTCTGTTCTAAGGTGTATAGCCTCACAGTTTCCTGATTCTTAATAGTGTCCTTGTACGCTAGGAAAGTTCTTTCCCAACTTTCTCACTATGTAAAGTCACCGGCCCTGAAAGGTGAGGTTAGCACACACTGTTCGGAAGAGTCTCGGTGCTTCGAAGAGCGTTATCAACGGCTTTACTTCTTTTGTCTCGAAGGTCGGTAAAACCCAGCCCGCCATGTTCCTGGAAGAGGCGGCTGTTGCTCTGTTGTGTTCGCTAAAAGTAAGGTCATGAAACATTATATTATTTCAAGGCCCTTTTTTACACTGGTCTTCCGACATATCATGGTGCTCTTCTCTCGCCGTTATTCTATACTATTTCACTTCTTTACTTTCCCATAATGGCATAGCTGAGTCTTTCCGCCAGTGAGAGTGTATGTGTTTGTCAGAACCCACTGGAAGACTCGATGGAGTCTTCAGGGGTCGTCTACCTCCAACAGCCTGGGCTGTTTTTGTAGCTTCTCGTTGTCTTAAATTGATCAGACTTCTTATTTTGGTGTCACCTGCGAGGGACATGAGACTGTGTCTTGTATTTGCGTCTGTGGGACCTGAGATTGAGAAACTGGAAAGGTGCAGCTACGGTTCCTTGGGGAATTAAACTTTTTACCTTTAAGACATTGGGAACCATCGTAAGGTATACGTAAGGTAAGGTCCCAGACCCAGCTGTGGGGGTAGACGACCTCAATAAATATTGTGAGATGTACGTAAGGTAAGGTAAGATCCCAGACCCAGCTGTTGGGGTAGAAGACCTCCAAAATTGTTGTAAAGTATACGTGAGGTAAGGTATGGTAAGGTCTCAAACCCAGCTGTGGGTATGGAAGATGTCCCCAACCACTGTAAGGTATACGTAAAGTAAAGTAAGGCCTAGACCCGACTTTGGGAGTAGAAGACCTCCGAAACCATCGTAAGGTATGCGTAAGGTAAGACAAGGTCCCAAACCCAGCTGTGGAGGTAGAAGACCCCCGAAACCATCATAAGGTACACGTAGTGTAATGTATACCACAACTCACACTCCCCATTGAGTCACCTTAAACTTATTCATATTCGATTTGTTGATCAAAATTGTGATGTAGCCAGTGTGCTGCTGTTGTTGCTGCTGCTGCTGCTGTTCCATGCTGTAACATATTTCCGCCTTCTTAATTGTACATCAACAATTATTACTCTTAATATTGATATCTGTGTCTCTCTAATGAAGACTTTCTTGATTTTCAGGTAGGTGTGTTGGTGTCTGGCGTCGTCCTTGGCGATGGAGAAGGTAAGGCTTTGCTTCTGGTAACCCTCGATAGAAGATGTAGCTTCACATATGTTCCTCCGTTTGTCTCCCGCCTCCTCGTTCCCTGCAGGGAGAGACGGCATTCATGCTGTGAGTCTGCGATAATGCTGTGATGCTCCTCGGTGGTGTAATTGATTCGCCTTTCTGACTTCTAATCCCTCGGCCCGTGTTTGACCCCAAGGACGGGGCAGCCAGCTCGCAGCGCACCCATTTGCTCACCCTTCCATCGGTTCGTAGATGAATGGATACAAACTTCATCTGGGGAGTAAGGCACCACAGCTATGACAGGCTTAGCCAACCGATAGCATGTAACACAGCTCGAGTTCCCCAGATGTGCTCCATACCCGGAGGAAGTACCGTCATTGACAGGCCTAACGAGCTGACAGGTTGTAAGTCGGCTCGAGTTCCCCAGAGATGCCCATATCCGGGGTTAGGGCCCTCACTGACAGGGTTAGACAGACAACAGCTTGTAACTCGGCTCGAGTTGCCCCAGAGGTGTCTAGATCAGGGAGTTAGGGCTCTCGTTGGCAGGCCTAGCCAGTCGACAGCTTGGAACTGGGCTCGAGTTCTCCAGAGATGCCTCTATCTAGGGGCACGACCGTCACTGACTGTCCCCTGGCCAACCAAGGGCCGGTACTGTACTGTGTGTATCTTAGAGTTGCACTAGGACGAGTAGTGTCATCACTGCACTCCACACGGTGATGACGGCCACGCGTGTGATGGTATATTCACTGTTCCCATCACACATGAGACACTTGGAGCCGCAGGTTATATTGCGAGGAGGGAATTATACGCTCGTGTTGCGCAATCCATTACTCTGATGTATATGTGCTATGTCTTTACTCCTATGTGTAAACACACACACACGCCTAAGCCAGGTACCTAATTATCGACCAGGCCAGAGGGGAGGATGAACAACCGGGTTGGGTGTGGGCCAATTGCCATGCCAAGACTCGAACCTATGTGGGCTCGTGCTGACTCACTGTCATCAGCGTTGACTGTTACACCTCGCTGGCCAGTGTGTGTGTGTGTGTGTGTGTGTGTGTGTGTGTGTGTTACATGCTGTCGAGTGTCACGTGTAGGTTAGAAAGTATATTTGTAGACTGAGTGCCAGCAACTCATGTATATGAAAGGCAGATAAGAAACCACAGCAACCCGGGCTTGGGGTGGGGGGAACTCGACAGCCACTGTAGTGTTGTTGGCTGACTGCATCGCCGTCACACCCACCTTCCCAGGGATGTCGAGGTGTGCCTCATTGCCACTGTGATATGACCTGGTGGGTTGGGCTTTAGTATCAAGTAATCATGGTCATGAAGGCCTTCAACGCCACTTTACAACCACCAAGCAAATAATCTTGAGCCCCTTTCAGAGGGTGTTCGATATCATTTTCAGGCCAAAACACGCTCTTAGTCAGCGTGTGTGTGGGTACTATCTGTGTGTGTGTTACGGGGAGAGAGATTTTATTTTTCACACTCGTATTACCCCCATCACGTCACCTAGTCTGTTTTATTCACCTTTGTCAGCTTGTATCAGATACCTATTCACAGACCTGCTCCACAGGGTAGGATGAGCAGATATGCGTTGGCTATGTGCCGCCTACTGCGTCCGGAACTCGAACTGTTGGCTATGTCCCGGCTACTGTGTCCGGAACTCGAACATTGGCTATGTGCCGGCTACTGTGTCCGGGACTTGAACGTTGGCTATGTGTCGACTACTGTGTCCGGAACTCGAACCTTGGCTATGTCCCGGCTACTGTGTCCGGGACTCGAATGCGGATTTGACTTTTGCTGCCAAATAAAAGAGAAGAAGAAAAAAAAGCGGTGAGCCTATTGTTTACTCCTGTCCATCCCGTGGGCGGTGTCGCAAAAGAGGATACGGAGTGAACAAAAGCTCCAGGAACTGGGCCACAGTAACTACATTATGTGAAATGTTTTATTGTGTATGAACTACAGAGCGACAGACGAGGCTAACGTACTTCTCAATTGCACTGGGGACAGAACATCATAATGTGTGTGATGTATGGCAGGAGGAGTCAAGTATACTGGGGACAGAGCATTATTATGTGTATAATGTATGGCAGGAGGTGTCAAGTATATTGGGACAGAGCATCATTATGTATATAATGTTTGCATATACTTTAAAGGGTTGAACCTGTTTTCCTGTTTTTTGCTTCGTTCATCTATGTGAATAACTCTGTATAACTTCCCATGTTTTGTGTAAATTTTGTTTCAGTTATGATTCTCTTCAATCGGATTTCAATATTCATTCAATGTATGGCTGAGGTTGTCTCTAAATTAATTTATTTTACAACACTCAAGCGCACAGCTTTGCTGGATTTGCGAAGATTCTGAGTCGGTTTACAACACCATCAGGTTACCTGAATCGGTTCACAACACTATCATGATACCTGAATCGGCTCACAACACCATCAGGTTGCCTGAATCGGCTCACAACACCATCAGGTTGCCTGAATCGTTTCACAACACCATCAGGTTACCTGAATCGGTTCACAACACCATCAGGTTGCCTGAATCGGTTCACAACACCATCAGGTTGCCTGAATCGGTTCACAACACCATCAAGTTGTCGACAGATCCTCTTTTTGGATTCATGTATAAGGGATTCTTTTGCATGATATTAAGATGGGAGGCGGATCGTCTCGTTCTGTCATTTCCCATTCGTCTTACGTCTATAAAAGTTTGTCCAAGCTCTTTCTCGCTGATTACCTCTAAGCTGCAATGCAGCTAAACCCAAATTAGAGTCACCTTCAAGCTGAAGTGATGAATTATAAGCTAGTTCATCAGTCTAGTCATGCACTGTGTGGCCAGCATGTGAAGGAATCCGCCATTATCTCGGTCATGGGTAATTTTTGTCTTGCTTTGTGCCGTAAGTCTCTGAGCCAATGCTGCATGGAGCACAATGCTGTTAATGGAGAGAGAGAGAGAGAGAGAGAGAGAGAGAGAGAGAGAGAGAGAGAGAGAGAGAGAGAGAGAGAGAGAAATTGCTCACCATCTGACCATCTTTTTTACTTTTTTGAGATACTGACAGATTTCTAGGCACTGTATGTATATAGCTAAATATAGCCAAACTGTTCAGGTTATAGGATTGATGACTTGTTGACCCTGTCTCCCTATTTTAGACTGGAACTGTCGGTTTATGCTATGACCCGTAACACTTCCAACAGGACCAGTGGCTCCTTATGGAGACCCAGTGTATATGTAACGTGCGAGAGATGGGTTACGATGGTGAGTGTGTCGATGTGACCAAGGGTATGGCTTCCAACCTTAGTCTAGGCAGGCGCTTCTGTGGGAAAGCATGGAATATTGAAGTCACTGGGATTCATTACCCTTTAGGTAGGAGAGTATAGCTATTGGCTCTCATGGTAAAGTTAATGGATACCTTTACGGTTTTGACTTTGTATATGTTTTAGTGCCTGGATTGGAATGCGTTTGATAGGCGTTCGGATACTGTTGAGAGATCTTTCTCTACTTATTCTGTCTCTTATACTTGGACGATCAACTTCTGTCTTATCTAATATCACAGTTGTTCCGAGACATTCTGGTTTGGTGGTGTTTAACACTGAGATCGATAAACGTTAGTTTAGCACTGAAGTGGATGGAACGGTAGTGAAATGATGGATGGAATGGTGAATTGGGTTGCGTGTGGTAGTGTGGTGTCAGGCGTGATCGTGTGTTGAATGGTTTGGCAGTGTGATGAGGTGGATGATGTGGTATTAAGGGGATTGTGTGGCAGACTGGTGGAAGGGTATAGTTGTGATAGAAATCCTGTGGTTGTCTGTGGGATGGTGTGTGTTAGTGAGGGAGGCTTGTGTGGCAAAGGTGGTGGTGTGTGAGTGACTAGTGATTGTGTAAGTTAGGTCGTCATTGTGTTCGTGAGGGGTTGAGGTGTGTGAAGGTTAACATGCCAGGGAGGGTGCGGCTGGGAGGAAGGACTGTAAAAGGATGACGGGAAATGTCTCGGGTGATAGTGTAATGAGGAGGAGTTGAGTGACGGTGTGATGAACAGCAGCTGTGAGTGGTGGTGAGGTGAACAGAAGTTGTGGTGTACGTATAGTGAACAGGGAAAGCCGTGGAAGTGTAATGAGGAGGAGCTGAAAGAATGCGTGATAAAAGCAGCTGTGGGCGATGGTGTGGTGAGCAGAAGCTGTGATGTTATTATTGTGAGCAGGAAAAGCTACTGGTGATGATATGGCGTGTGCAGTCATGGATGATAGTGTGTTGACCAGAAGCCACGTTGAGCTTGTGTTACGTGTGCCTCTGGGAGTTGTTTCCTAATAGCAACGGGCCTCATAAATGTACCATACTGTGTTGTTGTTGGATTCGTAAGCGGAAAACAAAAGGAAGAACTTCCGGTCGTTAGGCATCATCAAAAATGAATTTTGATGATAGTGTCTTTGCGCCACTGATGACGTTGTTGTAATGCAGTGAAGGTATTGATCAATCTCCCTGTGGGGTGGCTTCATCTGACGCACACATCACCTGTTTCTTAGCCGTACGTCTGTGGAGTGTTCCTTCGTCGGGTGTCACCAGTGGCTTTCAGACGACCATCGTTTCACTGAGTATTTCCCTCGTCGGGGTAGAAGGTGTGTAATGCCCAGATCCCGATCATCAGCTGAACAGAAGCGGTGTACTATTTTCAAAGACATGTTAGACACGAGATGGGGTACAGATAGAAGACAGTGCTGGAAGTTAAACTCTCTCTCTCCTCCAACGGTCTTTGAGGAAAATTCGTTTTCGCTTAGGTTTAGCTTATGACATATAACAAGTGGAAACAGAAGATGTTCAGCTGATGAAAGGCCGGCCGCTCATCCCAACCGTTCGAAGCTCCATCTAATGTCTTGCAGGTCTGTTGAACCCTGACCGATTCGCTTAGTTTCAGCCCACGACATTTGACAAGGGAAAAGAGAAGATGCTCAGCTGATGAAAGACTGGCCGCTGATTCCAGCTGTTCGAAGCTCCTCGTGACGTATTCCAGGTTTGTTGAACCCGGACGGAGAGCAGCAAAATATACTGAAACGTCGCTAATTGGGTCTCAGCTCACGGCTCGGGGGGTCTCGGTACTTTGAACATGTCGGCCGAGCTAGACAAAGGCCCCTGCAGTCGTGTGTGTGTAGGAAGCGCAGTCTAAATATAGAGATCAGTGAGGCTGATTATACAGGAGTAAGTGCGAATACAGCCATAATGGAGGCAGCTGCTGGTTGTTATGTATTGTTGGGAGTTGGTGATTGCATACAGAGCAGCCGTCGATGTTCCGAGGGTGTAGGCTTTGTGGAGTGGGAGAGGTGACCAATTCTTTCCCCTTTCTAAGGTTTCCATCGACTGGTTCTTAAGGATAAATTGAGATTCTAAGCGTTCATATAAGTGGTTACGTCTCGACTCCGTGAAGTGGATGAATGGTAATGGTCGTATTACAAGAGTCGTCACGTCAGGTCGTCATAATTCAAGATGGTAGAGGTGTGGTTTGTGTGGTTATTATACCGAGAGAATTTTGCTCGTCATGATTCATGGTAGTAGAGATGCGATCTGTCTGCTTATCATGCTTGGGGGTCGTGGTAGTCATGATCACTCTAATAGAGGTATGATCTGTGTAGTTATCATACATGAGGGAATGTGGGCGTCATCATCATGGTAGTGGAGGTATGATCTGTCTGGTTATCATACCATGGGGGTCGTAGCCCTCAACATTAGGAGTGTGTATGATCCGTCTGATTAAGGAGTCGTGGCTGCCATCATCACGGTTGTCGTACCTTGGGGGGTCGTGGTCATGATGACAGCGGCAGAGGTATGATCTGTATGGTTATCATACCTAAGGAGGTCATGGCCGTCATGGACTTTGGCCTATATAATCACTGGTCTCACTCCAGACATACAGACAAGCATCTCCACTCTCCTTCAAGCCTTCAAAGCCAGACGCTTTTGGCGTTCGAGTAAGCTGTTTTATGCCTCCCTAATTCTCCGTGTTCCAAACAAAATAACATTCATATCCCTGACAGTGAATGAGCTGTGTGTTTACCCCTGCACTCCGCTCCATCCGTCATCCTCTAATCTTCTGTAAATAAACAGCTCCGACGTGAAAGGTTTCCATCAGCAGCCCTTTCCTGTAAAGTTTCAACCCCGACTGAGCCTCCTGTCTCCTGCAGTGCACCAATACGGTGTCCTTATATCTCCATCTGATGATGTGCTCCGTTAAAGTCGTGTGTGCACCACCGCTTACATGTATTAGACTGTCTCTGGTATTAGCATATTAAACCGTGGGCAATTTCCACTTCGTTCCGGCAGGTATTAGCTAAGGTTGATGGGTGACACCCACAAGACAGTGGTTAACTGATTATTATAACTATTTAGATGGTTAACTTGTGTCTCACACACGCCCCTCCTATATTGGGGTCCCGCTCAGGTCGAGAGAGTATTTGGCAGGTCTGATTATATTGTGAGAACCCTCCGTGTTGTTATTGATCCCCCACAAAGGAATGAAGGGGGGAATCCTGCTCGTCGTATGCTGAAGTTGCCTATGGACCTTCCATCTCCACTCCAGCCGTCTTTCTTAATCCCTCTACCCACCACATCTCCGCTCCTTAGTCCCCACTCAGCCTTACAGGCGATGGTTCCCATCATAGTTTCTTCATTACATCCCTCAACTGCATCTTGGTTAATGGCCACTCATTGCTCCTCGTCCTACCCTTTTAGTATTCGTCACTTCCCAACATGCCGCCTCATTTTTATCTCCATTTTTCTACTGGCTTATCGTATTCACTGGCCTCTCCATCACACCAGAATACCCTGCGCCTCCTGCATCAGCAATACTATCCTCCACCGGCATGTGATCCATGGCATCTGCTGCCTTTGGCGCGTCAGCACAGTAGTAGGCGCGCAGTGTTGATGGTTGATGTGTGTATATATATATATATATATATATATATATATATATATATATATATATATATATATATATATATATATATATATATATCCTACCCTCCTCCCCAAATCCTGCTAACAGGTTACTAATTACGGCGTCGTGGATCCCTTACGAAGTGGGAGGGACCCGTCACTGGGCGGAGGGGACCTCTTACGGGATGGGAGGAGCCAGGGTGGCGAGGACCTCTCACGGTGGGAGGAAGCCCTCACCTGGTGCCGGGTACCCACCCATACAGTAGCCAGTATGCCATCTGGTACCCCCTCTGAACGCCGCCGGGTCTCGACTCGAATCCCATCGTTCGTTCCTCCCTGTCTAGAGCGAAACGGAGCGAGCCACTCTTTACGTTCCTCTCTGTACAGCAGGAGAATAGAGTACATGTTACGTGGACGTAAATCTACGTCTGTTAAACTACGGATTTTCAGACGTTCGGTCATCTGTTACACCCGTATAGGTCAAGGTTAAGTTGAAAGGAAAGTTTGGTTTTACGTTTAGGTCTCAGGTTTAAGTTTGGTTGTATCTTATCTGTGACTGCAGTTTTATCAATAGGGTATCTTAAAGCATTACACTTATCAGTGCAAACATACCTGTAGTCTTGGGCGAAGTTCAAGTATGTATGATGCGTTGTTCGTGTTTACATAGTCTCCTCTTGAAGAGTAGTACTGCTTAAGGTTTTACAGCTTCAGAATGATGAATGAACGTTGAATTACTTGTTCTGTTGTGTTAGTTCATCGTAACACTGAACAACAAGCTGTCTTCCCTGCGTTTAACAGAGCCGTGTCGTGTTTAGTCTGTCGGGCTTTATCACAGTACAATTAGATTTGTCACTTGAGTACTGGCTGTAAGGCTGTCAAATGATTCCTGGGGGGTGTCATTTTAACTGCGTTTTAATTGAAGGTGACTGCGAGGGCATGGCCTCCGGAATACAGATGGCACGCCGCCAGGGTGGAGATGTAGTTAGGATTCTTAGGCATGACGACGCCCGTGAAGGTGTGGCACCAAGGACCCAGGTGGCGTGGCAACGACATGCAGGGACGTGGACGAACTCGCGTGGAGCTGGTAGTCGCAGAGGCCCGATACCTGGTGGTACGATACAGAATTAATCAAACCTTTGTGTTGCTGGTCGTAACAGAATCCTGCCATAATGGCAATACAACAGTTGATATAACTTTTGTGTTCCTTGGTGGTCACAGAGGCCCGCTCTGGTGGCAGGACGCGTAATTAACCTTTGTGTCGCTGGCTGGTTATCAATAGGAGCCATCGTAGTGGCAGGACACAGAGTTACTCAAACTTCTGTGTTGCTGGTCGTCAATATGAACCATCTTGGGGGCAGAACTCAAAGTTACTCAAACCTCTGTGTTGCTGGTCGTCGCAGAGGGCCATCTAGAGACCCAAGGCTTAGCATGAAGATCTTAAGCGCTTTGCTTGAATCTTATGTTTGACTGTGGTAAGAATATCTTCATTTATCGATTGTAGATTGCAACGAGATGCGTTTTAGAGAAATGAGCTGTTGATCTGATTAGTTACTGGTGAATGGATTAAGCAGTTAAACGGAAAAAATCATCACAGTCTTACCAACAATGTGTCAGTTGTGGTACGTCTTGGCAATACACATCTTCCCCAGATGTCTTCTTGTAATACAAGAGCGAAGAGTTTGTAAACGACGTTCCTTTAGGTATTGTCCTTGGCGGGATCGGGTTCTCCAACTAATACTATAACATTACGTAATAGGACGACCTCAAGTGTCCATTCGAGTGAGATAAGTCATCTGAATGTAAGCCTCCTGGCTAAACGTAGGATCGAAATCCCGTACACCACGGGCGAGGGAATCACATACAGAGAGTTTATATGTTTACCTATAGAGACGAGCAAGTATGACTGCAAATCACCACTCAATTACGTGAATACAAGACTTAAACTAAAGGTATGTATGGCTGCTTTTCTCACACTTGCCGTACATATATACCCTAAGATGGGGTCGGGGGTAAGGGGTGGTCGTCTTAGAGTTTAGTCCGGGACTCATGTGTGTTGCTAGGCCTTTACTCAACTCAGGCTAACATCAGTCCATGGCCTGCAGGTCCTACACATCCACCACATGCTGGCTGATCTGCGCCACTTTACGAAGGTGCTTATCTAGGTCCCCTTGATAGATATTCCCACTGGGTAATCCATCATGACTACCCACGATCAGAAGAGATTATATGTTGCTCAATTTATCGACAGCCATCCACAGACTGGGCTTCGGACACCCACCTTTAGTTCCGGCGTTGACGTGTCCGGGTGCACCCTCTTAAATGGATAGTTATGGCCGTGCATCTCACCCTGACGACACACTCTCTTGTATTTTGGTCACACGCAAACCCGTCTTCACCCGGATATTTCGTGTAATCAGCTCTTATTATGATCTGTCGGTAGGACGTAAGTCCTGGCAGTTTGTGTAACCTCAAGACGCGAAGGAGTACAACCACATCCTGCTACGTGTTGGTGAAGTTAGTGTCGTATGGGAGGTGTCGCCTGCACACTGTTTTCCACCCTTAACACCACACGTTGGACATGGCTCAGGGAACGACCGCTGGTGGAACACCTTGTACGAGTACACTGGGTAAAAGACAAAAAAGTATCTGTGCACAATGGGTTCGATGCCTTTCCGTGATGATTCGACCAGCTCCTGATGTTGTGGGAGGGTTGGTATTCCTGGCAATGTGGTCGGTCCGTCAGGTTTGAACCGCACGGGCCAACGCTGTTGCGAAACCTGAGATAAGCTTCATAGTTTCATTACTCGACTCGTGGAACACGCTACATTGTGGCATTTCAGCCACCAATGTCATGGTCATGCCAGTCACGATGGAAATCTTACAGGCAGCACGAGGAGCTATTGTAACCCTCCATAAAGCGTTTGTGATATTGCCCGGTAGCTTTGTGTTCACCGAAACACCCTGCAGACGAAGCAAGTGCTACAGACTACGTTTCCTAAATATTTGACATGATATGTATGTCTTTAGTAGCCGATCTGGCACCTCCATGCAGGTCAGACTCAAATTTCTCAGTATACGTTGGACCTTCTGTCATAATGTTTCGTACCTACTGTGCACCGATACTTTTTTCACTGAGTGTACGTACGTATTTTGCCATGTAGCCTTACAAACCCACCCTTACCAGTTGCTGTTAACTACCTGTGCTATCCAGTTATCTACCCCAAACGACCATGTGTACCACTGGTACCATATACGTATCGCCGCTACAACCACCGGTACCATACCCGTACCGTTGATACAACCACCGATACCATACCCGTACCGTTAATACAACCACCGACACCATACCCGTACCATTAATACAACCACCGACACCATACCCGTACCGTGCATACAACCACCGGTATCATACCCGTACCGTGCATACAACCACCGGTACCATACCCGTACCGTTAATACAACCACCGGTACCATACCCGTACTGCCACTGCAAGCAGGGTACAGCACAAACACCACCTGTCTGATCAGGTGCTCCTCCTTGTCAACTTAACGAAGGTACTGCTCTACTCGGCTGCAGGCCGGAGTCGTACTGTCGTCCATATTAACAAGAAAAACAAGCTGTGTGTGTGTGTGTGTGTGTGTGTGTGTGTGTGTGTGTGTGCTTACCTCTGGAAGAGCAGTTTGTGAAAATAATGGACGTTGAGGGAAATTATGCCTCCTCCCACCAACTTGTAAAGTTCTTAATGACACGATGCTGCGACGTGTGTACCGCTTTGTGAGATTCGTTAAATGGAGTGTGTGTGTGTGTGTGTGTGCCTCATTAGTGTTGATGATGACACACACTGTTGCAGACGCACTTGGGTTGGAGCCTCGTGTCTGGTTCTTGTAAGATAAGGACGACTGGACTTCGTGGCAGAGTCTGCCTCTGATGTTTCTTCCTTCTGTTTCTCGCTGAGACAGACGGTGGAAGCTATTTATTTGACGATGTTAGGAGAGAGGTGTTTGCAGTTGCTAACGCCTTTGTTGGGAGGATTATATGTAATCCCAAGATAGAAGTCTGCTAAACGAACAGTACGCTTGGAGCGACTCGAGAGGTTGTCAGTTGGATCTGGTGGTCGGTTTGGTTAAGTGTGGCGCGTCGGAGAGATGGATCTCTGAGGCGACATTCTCCGTCGCTCTTGCCTGTCTTGCTTCGGCATCTCTTTTTGAGCAGTTTTAGGAAGGTCTTTGATATCATGTGGTTCTCAGGTGTGCTCGGTTGGAATGCCTGTCCCCCTGTCAGTAGAGACGCTGGGGAAGTTGCCATAAGCATGAGATCTAACACGAATGGAAATTCCTGGCTACTGCGGTGAGATGATTTCAGTAAAAAAGCTTATTGTTGAGAGAGAAAAGGTTATGCCAGCAGTATGTAATCTTTGAAGAAGGAAAAGGACAGATGTAAATGGCTATACCACTGAAAATTATCATTCCGTCCTTCACGGTGCGGAGGGAGTGTTTTTGGTAAGGAAGGGTGTGGTAACCAGGGATTGGGTGAGTGGTGATGATGAGGGAGAGTGTGGTGGTCTGGGTAGTAAGGCGTGGTAGTGAGGGA
>NC_092275.1:18922504-18960004 GCF_036320965.1 Panulirus ornatus
AACTTCATGTTTGCCCGTCTTCTGTGTCTGTATATCCTAACTCCGTTGACTGTGAGATCCAGGTAAAATATTAGAATGATTTCTTCAGAATGTAGGACTCATTTCCCTCGCTTTTGAGGGTACACATTGACGCAAATAGGGGTAATGATAATTCACAAAAGTCGAACGGATCTGCACCTTAAGGATGGCAGTAGACGCTTGCGTTTGGTTGATCTTGTTACTTTTAAGTGTGGGTTGGCTGTGGTGGCATTGTTGCACGGTGCAGTATATGCTAATCGCACGCATTGAGCTTTTAAGTGCATGGACGCAAAATATTATTACTGCAGAACTACGATGCTTTTGAATGTGGTATCTCGTATAAGGCTTACGGCTGCTGGTAGGTGGGTCGTTGGCCGTGTTAATCCGCTGGAAGGAGTTTCCTCCTGAAAGACTTAATATTCAGCGAATAGCCTGGCTAGTCTCCCATGAAGGGTTGGGAGCCATATTAGGCTGAAGATCACCCTCGGTTAAGAGAGATATCACCTCTAGCCAGACACGTCTCCCTCGGCGCTATTATAGGACGGATTTAAGGTCTTCGTAAATAGCGCGCCGAGAATGTGGCCTTTGAATTTCATGCTTTATTTTGGTGTATATTTAATCTTTTATGTGACGGTTTTCATCAGGGTTGAGGGTAGACGAGATCCCAGATGTGCGTGGTGGTAGTGTGTGTGTGTGTGTGTGTGTGTGTAGAGTCTGTTGGTACAAGAAGGTGTTGGTGAGCGGAGCGAGGATGAAGAATGGGGCGTCACCGGGTCCTTTGTTCTCGTGTGCCTGATCACCGAAGACGAATGGTGGCGCGCGGGGAACCCAGCAGACCCTGGGCTTAAACTCTTGTAAATATCTCTCACCCCCCACACGCCCGCTCTAGACCCCACGCCAGACCCCTGAAGACCCCAAGCTTAACCCCTAGGTAAATATTTCTCACCCCCACGCCCTCTCTGGACGCCACGCCAGACCCTTGCAGACCCCAAGCTTAACCCCTTGGTAAATACTTCTCACCCTCATGCAGCGGCTTCGAATCTTCTGCAGTTAAGCATCATTTTGGCCGACATCTTCCATGCCATAGATAGGCTAACTTATTATGTAAAGCTAAAATGATTAATTTTTGAAGTATATATATATATATATATATATATATATATATATATACGCTCAGCCTTGTGGCTCTGACCAGAGTAGCGGTTCCCGCCGTGCCCTGACCCGGGCGAGACCCTCACGCCACTCCCTCCGCCGTCACTCCTTGCCTCCCACCGCCCTCCCACCCAACATTCCTAGCAGGCTCCAGCTAGTGTGTTGACATCCCTCCTGCTCACCGAGCCAGTCCCCGAGCGACTGTGTGCCTCTGTGTTAATGGTCAAGGACGGTTTTTGTGGCGGGGAAACACTTGGCTGTGTAAGACATTAATAGCTTAGAAGGTGACTTGATGTGTGTGCATTGCAAGGTGACTGAAATGAGGAGATTAATCACAAACAATTTATTGAATTCAGGCACCCGTTTCGTCTGGAAATATATATATATATATATATATATATATATATATATATATATATATATATATATATATATATATATATATATATATATATATATTCCTATGAGTCCACGGGGAAAATGAAACACGAAAAGTTCCCAATCACATGTTTACCAAATGGCGTCCTAGCTTCGTCTCTTCGATGTATATCAACTGACTGTTATATTTCTCTCTTGTTTCTCCCCTGATGATGTGATTATTACATGAAAGTGCACTTGGGAATTTTTCGTGTTTCATTTTCCCCGTGGACTCATAGGAATATCTTGATCACGCGCAAAATTGTGATCCTTTCCAATATATATATATATATATATATATATATATATATATATATATATATATATATATATATATATATATATATATATATGAGATATTAAAGAACTGGAGTTGTTGTTATAATGGTTACTAGTTAATCTCCAAAGAACCTAAGATCAAGGTAGGAGAAGGTGGATGATCCCACATCCCACCATCGTAATCTTAGGGTGGGAGGAAGAGGGGGAAAAAAACAAGAGAAATAAAATCATTTCGATTCACAGTTTGAATACTGGAAATCACGATCCAGTGTACTTGTTTTTGTTAGAGGATGTGATGATAACGATAGAGAAATGTATCCTGTTCTTATCACAAGCATATGATAAGCAGAAACCTCATTCCGTTATACAGATTCGCTTCTCCGGGCAGGTGTCTGACTCTTGGTGGGGGGTTGGGGGAAAGGGGAAGGGGGTTTGGAGAGCCCAAACCCTCCCCCCCCTAAGTCGTGTCCATGAAGGTCATTCTTGATGTTTTTTTGTTTTTTCCCAGTTTGGTTTTTGTGTGTTTGGTGTACGGGTCTTGGGGGAGAGCGGGAGGAATGCACCAGCCAGGGAGAGAGAGTTATGTTAAGGGGAGAGTAGTCACGCTCAATGGGCTTCCGTGGTCACTGACCAGGATTCACGCACGGATTCGCCCTGGTTCGAATCCTTGGTGAGGCAGTGGTCCCACAGCCGACTCCAAGTGCGTGTGTGTGTGTGTGTGTGTGTGTGTGTGTGTGTGTGTGTGTGTAAGACTAAAGACACAGGACATATATACAAGGCTAAGAGACACAGCAACACGAGTGTAAAACTGTCCCCCTGTAACACACAAATAGTTATCACTGATAGAAATCACATGCTGGGCGATACAACCAGGGCTGGCACACTGGCTACATTGTACCCTCCGAGCGGTCACACTGGCTTCATTGCATACTTCAAGCAGTCACACTGGCTTTGCAGTACACACACACACACACACCCAGGCGCAAAGACTAAAACTCTCTCTCTCTCCCCTCTCCCTCCTCCCTTCCTCTCTCTTCCTCCTCCTCTTTTCCCCTCTCCTCTCTCTCTCTCTCTCCCTCCTCCTCTCCTCTCTTTGTTTTTTCTTGAATCGACCTCAAATTTTTTTTCCTGCAAGACACCTTAATGAGTTATTCGTATTGACAACTGAGCTCCCCCTGCTCAGGAGACGCAGATTGATCCAACGTGAAAAAAAAAAAAAAAAAAAGACAAAAAAAAAAAAAAAAAAAAAAAAAAAAAAAAAAAAAAAAAAAAAAAAAAAAAAAAAAAAAAAAAAAAAAAAAAAAAAAAAAAAAAAAAAAAAAAAAAAAAAAAAAAAAAAAAAAAAAAAAAAAAAAAAAAAAAAAAAAAAAAAAATTTTTAAAATATTAATTTTATAAAAATTTTAAATAATTATATTTTAAAATTAATTTTATATTTTATTTATATTATATATTTTTAAATAGGGTGCGTAAGACAAGGGAGCAAATGGGAACTTCAGTGAAGGGCGTAAATGGGGAGGTGATAACAAGTAGTGGTGATGTGAGAAGGAGATGGAATGAGTATTTTGAAGGTTTGTTGAATGTGTCTGATGACAGAGTGGCAGATATAGGGTGTTTTGGTCGAGGTGGTGTGCAAAGTGAGAGGGTTGGGAAAATGATTTGGTAAACAGAGAAGAGGTAGTAAAAGCTTTGCGGAAGATGAAAGCCGGCAAGGCAGCAGGTTTGGATGGTATTGCAGTGGAATTTATTAAGAAAGGGGGTGACTGTATTGTTGACTGGTTGGTAAGGTTATTTAATGTATGTATGACTCATGGTGAGGTGCCTGAGGATTGGCGGAATGCGTGCATAGTGCCATTGTACAAAGGCAAAGGGGAAAAGAGTGAGTGCTCAAATTACAGAGGTATAAGTTTGGTGAGTATTCCTGGTAAATTATATGGGAGGGTATTGATTGAGAGGGTGAAGGCATGTACAGAGCATCAGATTGGGGAAGAGCAGTGCGGTTTCAGAAGTGGTAGAGGATGTGTGGATCAGGTGTTTGCTTTGAAGAATGTATGTGAGAAATACTTAGAAAAGCAAATGGATTTGTATGTAGCATTTATGGATCTGGAGAAGGCATATGATAGAGTTGATAGAGATGCTCTGTGGAAGGTATTAAGAATATATGGTGTGGGAGGCAAGTTGTTAGAAGCAGTGAAAAGTTTTTATCGAGGATGTAAGGCATGTGTACGTGTAGGAAGAGAGGAAAGTGATTGGTTCTCAGTGAATGTAGGTTTGCGGCAGGGGTGTGTGATGTCTCCATGGTTGTTTAATTTGTTTATGGATGGGGTTGTTAGGGAGGTAAATGCAAGAGTCCTGGAAAGAGGGGCAAGTATGAAGTCTGTTGGGGATGAGAGAGCTTGGGAAGTGAGTCAGTTGTTGTTCGCTGATGGTACAGCGCTGGTGGCTGATTCATGTGAGAAACTGCAGAAGCTGGTGACTGAGTTTGGTAAAGTGTGTGGAAGAAGAAAGTTGAGAGTAAATGTGAATAAGAGCAAGGTTATTAGGTACAGTAGGGGTGAGGGTCAAGTCAATTGGGAGGTGAGTTTGAATGGAGAAAAACTGGAGGAAGTGAAGTGTTTTAGATATCTGGGAGTGGATCTGTCAGCGGATGGAACCATGGAAGCGGAAGTGGATCATAGGGTGGGGGAGGGGGCGAAAATTTTGGGAGCCTTGAAAAATGTGTGGAAGTCGAGAACATTATCTCGGAAAGCAAAAATGGGTATGTTTGAGGAATAGTGGTTCCAACAATGCTGTATGGTTGCGAGGCGTGGGCTATGGATAGAGTTGTGCGCAGGAGGATGGATGTGCTGGAAATGAGATGTTTGAGGACAATGTGTGGTGTGAGGTGGTTTGATCGAGTAAGTAACGTAAGGGTAAGAGAGATGTGTGGAAATAAAAAGAGCGTGGTCGAGAGAGCAGAAGAGGGTGTTTTGAAATGGTTTGGGCACATGGAGAGAATGAGTGAGGAGAGATTGACCAAGAGGATATATGTGTCGGAGGTGGAGGGAACGAGGAGAAGAGGGAGACCAAATTGGAGGTGGAAAGATGGAGTGAAAAAGATTTTGTGTGATCGGGGCCTGAACATGCAGGAGGGTGAAAGGAGGGCAAGAAATAGAGTGAATTGGAGCGATGTGGTATACAGGGGTTGACGTGCTGTCAGTGGATTGAATCAAGGCATGTGAAGCGTCTGGGGTAAACCATGGAAAGCTGTGTAGGTATGTATATTTGCGTGTGTGGACGTGTGTATGTACGTGTGTATGGGGGTTGGGCCATTTCTTTCGTCTGTTTCCTTGCGCTACCTCGCAAACGCGGGAGACAGCGACAAAGTATAAAAAAAAAAAAAAAAATATATATATATATATATATATATATATATATTCATACTTGATCGTAGCTTCCTGCGTTAACAAGGTAGCGCCAGGAACAGACGAAGAAAGGCCACTTCCGCTCACGTCCACTTTCTCGCTGTTATGTTGTGAAATGCACTGAAACCATAGCTCCCTATCCATATCAAGGCCTCACAGACCTTTCCATGGTTGACCCTGGATGATATATATATATATATATATATATATATATATATATATATATATATATATATATATATATATATATATATATATATATATATATATATCAACTTACTGTTATATATTTCTTGTATCTCCCCTGATGATGCGATTATTACACGAAAGTGCACTTGGGAACTTATCGTGTTTCATTTCCCCGTGGACTCATATATATATATATATATATATATATATATATATATATATATATATATATATATATATATATATATAAATATATAATTCATTTATTTATTTATTAATGTTCAGAAGACATGGCTCCAGTGCAAGACATCGCGGGGTGCCAAGATTCTCTGGGGTCTCTCGCTGACTCTGCTTTCGTGTTCGCCTCGTACGAAATTATTTGTAGCATTGTAAATCAGCCAAATAATGGGGATGTGTTGATGACATGGGACACCTAACGATTGTATCGTGCTGGATCCCTCGCCTCCCGTCTGGAAATTATTAGCGAGTGAGTCCTTCTTAATCTTACTGACCTGTGTGGCTCCCCCTTTTTTTTTCCTCTCTCTCCTTCTCTCTCTTCAATTCGCCTTTGATTTTTATGATCTTTGAATGTAGAAAATGTCGTTTACTCTCTCTCTCTCTCTCTCTCTCTCTCTCTCTCTCTCTCTCTCTCTCTCTCTCTCTCTCTCTCTGCAGGATCATAGAGAAGACTTTGGAAAGTATATTGTTTAGCTGTTTCGTAAAGTTAGAGGTGATTATGTACAGTTACAGATGAGACGAACCAAACTGTCATTTGACTAGACGAAGGTTCTTCTTCTACAGTGCTAAGTATATTGCTAAATATAAAGAACATGATTGCAGCTTGAGCGTCGATGTCAACGTGACTGCAAAAGAGGAGGTTGGCGAGGGAAGGATTAATAGAGGAAAGAGGAGATAGAGGGTGTAAAGACGTTTTTACTAGGAGCACTTAAGAGCAGTCCCATTCGCCCCCATACTTTTCAGCACTATCTTACAGTATGTTAAACTCTCAATGACAGTCATTGTACTGGTAAGCTTGACAGTAATAGGCTCGGTAGATGTTATTTTGGTTGTAAATAAAACGAAAACGTTGTTCTTATGAACACCGTATAACATGAGATTCAAACAACATTGATTCGTTTCCTTGGAGTTTCCAGTGTTGTTGATCACCCCTGCCGCGCAGATATTTTGAGTCGAGGTTGACGGTAATTATCCCGCTATTATAGATGTACAGAGATGGTGAGGAGCTGACAGATTCTCTATACTATACACGTAGAGTATTCAGATTCCTTTGACCACGCTGTCTCACGCCACAGACAATGCGTAAGATAGGAATCCGTATTCACTATGAATAACTGAATAACTGGAATAGGTGGGAAGGTGGATATACATCTTTGTAACTAACAGAGCAAAAATACGTTGCTCTGAACCCGACTGTTTCCGGCGCCTTCGAGGTATACAGCTCAGTTCCCCAAGGGGTAGTGCACTTGAACCTGTATTGTTTCTCATCATTTATGGCAGAGAGGCAACTAGGACTGGCTCATTCTCATGACTGGCAGATGCATTGACACGAAAGTGATCGACACGAGGAGGATGCACCCTTTCTCATGTCTGATACAGACAGGAGCTGTGTTCACTCGTTCTCATACCTGACAATGACCGAGGCAAGACTCACTCATTCTCATATTTGACACAGACCCCAATCAGGTTTCACTGATTCACATATCTGTCTGAGACGCACGCAAGATTCACTCTTTCATATACCTGACATAGGTACAACCAGGAATCACCCATTTCTCATATCTGAAATATGTGAAAGCGGACTTACTCATTCACATATACAGACGCAAGCATGACTTACCCATCCACATTTCTGATACAGACCCAATAAGGATTCACTCATCCACATCATATGACAGACGCAGACGGCAATTACCCATTCTCGTATCTACAGTACTCACATTTCATCCTTGACAGATGAATCATATTAATATAAGACAATGGGGAAAAAAAAACAGATCGAAGTGAATTCACCAGATGAACTACGCCTTTTTTTGTGTGTGTGTTTTAATGGAGACATGTATCACCTGCTCCGTTATGGGGGGGAAATGAAACAAATGAAGAACAAAACTTTAAGAGAAGACTGAACAGAAACGAGGCCCCCCATCGTATATCTTGGAGAGCAGTGTGAAAGGACGTGGGCACTCATAACCCTCAGCGAACACAATAGACCAACACGAACCTCTTCCAAAAAGCTGGCAGGCTAGGTTCCAACATGCCTTCAAGACAATACGGGTCGAGGCAGCGCTATTCTCTCCAGCAGAATACCCGAAGTGCGCCAACATCACTTTTCAGGGGCGAGCGAAACCGTAGCGAGAAAAGTGATGCAAGGTCTTCCACCGAGCCGTACTGATGCACGTGGATCACCACAGCTGGGATCGTACGTAAGCACTGAGAGTGTACTCCCGAGAGTGCAGACGGGGGAGCTATATCAGTTTACACTTGAGGAAACCTAGGAGGCCATGGTTCGCAGTTTACAATTACAAGAAGCTCTCTGTTGGTCTGAGAGGCATGGAAGGCTCTGATGAAGACTGCCACCGACATCAGAACATACACTCAGTACAGTAAGGAAAAGGGTATAAACACTTGGTGCCCAAAAAAGGTTAATACTTTGTCTTTAGCCATTCGAAATGCTATGAACCGTAGCAAGATTTGACATGCGCCAGGACGGGTATATACAGTGCACTAGACGAACCAGGCTGTGATGTGGTTGAGGAAATCCTCTTAGACGTGGCCCTGAACAGCTTGACTGAGGCAAAAAGAAAAAAAAAGCATCGCGACAGCTTGGTCTGAAAGAGAGCTATGGGGCATGAAGACCTCTGCAGCCATGATAAGACGTACGTAAAGCATACCTCTGAATACGACTGGACGACCACTGTTTATGATGACGATGTCTTTGACCCATACCTCAAAGACTGAGTCGTATTCAAGGGATTAGTAATAGATTTATTGTGTTTTATGTACTTCAAAGAATCGAACGAGTAAGATGAAGAACGAAGTAGAATATTAGATAGATATATACTTTGATGTCAGCTTGTGGTGTCTTAGTAATGTTTGTGTGGTAGCTGTTCTTTAGACCACACGGGAAACGCTTCATCACGCTACATGTTGGACATATATGCCACTTCACGCTTTCCCGGCGCCTGCGTAAATAGTAGACACGTAGGGACCTTTTTGACGAACGCTGGTCTTCGTCCGTCAGTCCCTCCTTACGTCCGTCGTTTAAGGATGCGTTCGACCTGACCAGTTCAAGTCAAAGCATCAAACTGTATACTTTAGACAGTCGTTTCCCAACATCCGTGGAACTGAATGGCATCAGAACCCATGCCTCCGTCAAGGATATTGCCTATAGAAGAATTGAAACACCCTGGAACTGGAAGAGAATTCCACCTTTAGACATGGAAGCTTATAATACTGCAGTTTTATTTTTTTTTTCCTATTTTCCGGACGATATTTCCAATCATTCTTATTTTACTGCCAATAAATGTTGCAATGGACATAACGCAAGCGCTCCATGGAACTTCGTGCTGCTTCACTGGATATTAAGACTACACTGCACTTTTTCCACTGGGAATGAAGGCTACACCCCACTTTTATCACTGCATCTCAAGACCACATCACACTGGATGGTAAGGACACATCATACTTCATTTCCCCTAACCGTTTAGAAGCGTCTGATTGAAAATGACGTGTTTAGTGATGGTTATTTGACGTGCTAGTGTGTGTGTGTGTGTGTGTGTGTGTGTGTGTGTGTGTGTGTGTCAAGGCCAAGGCGAGAGAGCAGGTTGATTAACTGTGTAGCCTTGAAGTGCATGTCTACTGATGAGGGAACATGACCAGCAGAGTTACGCCTTGGACCCTAAGGGTCTCTGGGCTTAAATGTGAGCCAGTCACTTCTCTCGAACATGGACGGACCAGCCAACCGCCTCTCTCAAATGTGGACCGACTAACCGCCTGTCTTAAATGTGGACCGACCGATCTGCTCTCGCAAATGTGGGCCGATTGCTTGCCTCAGACTTGAGTTGACCGACTGACCGACCGCCTCTCTCTCAAACGTGGACCGACCGACTACAGCCTGTCTTTAATGTGGACCGACCCATCGGCTGTCGCATATGTGAACCGACCGACAGCCTGTCTTGAATATGGACCGACCGGCGGCCTTTCTTGAATATGGACCAACCGATTGCCTTTCTTTCATGTGGACCGACTCATCGGCTGTCTCATATATGGACCGACCGCATTTCTCAAATGCAGACCAAAACGTCTATCTCCAGTACCCAGTACCTATTGATTTTCCACTGCATCTCTAGAGTGTTCATTGCTAAGTCCGCGTCGCGCTGTGTTTGTGAAGAAAAAGGCAAAATAACTGGCATTAGGTATAGCCAAAATGTATAGAATATATTATTTAAGCGAGAAATCTTATAGAAACTTGATATATTCTGTATTGCGCCACACGCGTGTTATTACTGCGACAGTAATTTACAGGTTTTTTCTTTTACATAATTTACAGCTTTTTTTCAGAAGGGCTGTATTATTTTTGGTTTACGTCTCGTGGTTCTCGGAAGCAATAGTCTCGTCTCAGTAAGGGGGAGGAGTAAACCAGGTCCCGCACTCGTACTGTCATGCCTCCACTTTTCGGTGGAAGCCAAGCTAACAACAACAGCAGCAGCAAAGGGCAAAGGAGGAGAAGAGGTCACAGACCTCCCTCCCTCACCGGTGGTCCGCTCGCTCGTGGTGGTGGTGGTGGTCTTCTTCCAGGCCCAGTGAAGCAGGTGCTGCTGGAAGGTACTTGATTGGATCTTTACCGGTGTCTCACAAGAAGTAAAAAAAAAAAAAAAACTTGCCCCCTTGGAGCTACAATGTCCCACGTAGAGTGCTTTGAAGAATGCGTTAATTGTCCTGGTACGAACGCCACAGCCTTATGATCAGTAGAGTTCTTGAGGTCGAACGTTCTATCCTCTGGGCTGAAAAGGGCCTCGTGTTCTTGTTGTTGTTCGTTCTATCCTCTGGGTTGAAAAGGGCCTCGCGTTCTTGTGGTTGTTCGTTCTATCCTCTGGGTTGAAAAGGGCCTCGTGTTCTTGTGGTTGTTCGTTCTATCCTCTGGGCTGAAAATGGCCTCGTGTTCTTGTGGTTGTTCGTTCTATCCTCTGGGCTGAAAAGGGCCTCGTGTTCTGGTTTTAGTGACTTGCCTCGTTTCGTGTACGTATCTGAAGCGAGTGATTCGTGATTCGTCGTATTTCGAAGATGTTCGAAGTCAGGAGGAGTTGTTGTTGTCCGGGCTGTGAGATATGTGAATTCTGGCTCACTCGGCTGTCTTGAATTATCAGAATTCAGGATTATAGTTCTTGTGGGTAGAGACTCCTGGGCTTTGTTGTATATATCCTTTCGCTCTCTCTCTCTCTCTCTCTCTCTCTCTCTCTCTCTCTCTCTCTCTCTCTCTCTCTCTCTCTCTCTCTCTCTCTCTCTCTCTTCACTTCGTGTTTTTCATAAGGTGTACCCTGAGGGTGCATGAGGCTTGGCTGCGATCCTGTATTGCACCCCAAAGAAAGCGTGGGGCTTGCCTGCGATCCTTTAATGCAACCTGAGGAAGCGTGAAGCCCGGCTGGGATCCTGTATTGAACCCTGAAGGAAGCGTGAGGCTTGGATGGGATCCTGCAAGTGTTATTGAGACACAGAATTTGGTTATTCCATTTCCTTGTCTCGTAGTTTAAAAGAAGATAACAGAAAACGTCGAAGAATATCCCTGTAAAGCCTTATACAACACCAAAGGGAAGACGAGAAGTCTTTTGCTTCCGATACTTTTGTTGATTCGTGTATCAGTGTGGTCGAGGCAGATACTCCAGTGTTCGACCATGTCCTTTCATGCTACATACTTATCTTATGACCAGATCTTGTGTTCGGCCAGTTTAGAGCAGTTGGTTTCGAAACTGCGTCGCTCTTATCGTCGTATTTTGAGCATGTGCAGATCTTCAAAGCGTCATCCTCAATGCTGTCACACAGGGTTTGTGTCCCTTATGTTTTGTAAAGTTTTTGAATGCTATTGATATGGAATTTGCAGGCCAGATTTTGTATGTCGCCTTCCCTCAGAATATTTTGAAACACTGGAGATTTTATGTTACTTGGGATTAGACAAGACTGAGCTCAGATTTGTCGAGTGAACTTTTGATTTGTAACTGATGCGAGCGGTTAGCTGACGCGTATCTGGGTAGTGTTCATCGTCACGATTATGGTTGGGTAGGATAGCTTTCCTCTCGCTGTATGTCCTTCTGGCTGTGCTCAGAGTCCTGACTGAGTTGGTCTCCGCAGCTCCGTCAACACGGAACACCTGGCCTGACGTTGATATCCGAGGCACAAAGGTCTTTACGTGCGTCTTGGTGAGCCGTGCATTAGAGACAGGTCTTTCGTATAGGTGGGACTTGATGACCAACTACAAGGGCCGCCTTCCTATGCTAGGGTGTGGGCCTCCATCCGACGGCGGGATGTGGGCCTCCCTCCCATACCGTGGTATGGGATTCCTTCCCACGCTAGGGGTGTGGTCATCCCTTCCACATTGAGACGTGGGCCTCCCTCCCATACCGAGGTGTGGGCCTCCTTCCCACGCTAGGGGTGTGGACCTCCCTCTCACGTTGAGGTGTTGGCTCCCCACCCATCATCTTAGCCTGCTATCCCATCTGCCTCGTCCCGTCAGCTCATGGCATTGAAATATGATGTGGTCCGCCTCTGATACAAGCTTGGTGGGTGAAACGCTATTAATCATCCGGTCGGACAGCTGATGCAAGTGAGATACGCAAGGTTTTTCTCGCTCCCGCTAGAGGTGCGAACCGGACTGATGTCTGTATTTCGCCGTGGTTAATCTGCACATTAGCCACAACACACACACACACACACACACACACACACACACACACACACACACACACACAAACACCTCTTTTTTTTTCTTTTGCATGTGCTGTGTCGAGGAATGGGGGCGACATATGGTGTAAAGTCCTCATCATTTCGCGCGCACGGGTGTAGTATCAAACTTACTCATCTCAACGCAACTTTAGAATTTCTAAAGTTTCGCGAGCCTCGTCTCCTCCTGCCGTCTCCTCCTGGTGTTTAGCAGTGTAGACGAGATGGTAATTATGGAGCAGTGAAGGCCGGCTGGGGTCAGCCTTGATGCGATGGCACCCGAGGTGCCGAGACAAATGGATAATGGAAGAGAAGGAGGAGGAGGAACAGGTCATATATTTTCCCCCTTTTTTTTTTCCTGCGGTTTTTAGAACACCTGTTGCCCCTTGCACGGTAAAGTGATCATGTGCACTGCAGTTCCGTGTTGTTCCCGATCTGTTGTAACGTAAGCTAGCCATAAGTACAGTGGAGTGAGGTCATCTCTCTCGTATAAATCCTGCGTGGAGTGAGGTCATCTCTCTTGTATATTTTCGTATATCACCTGCTGGCGAATCGGATTTATTAATCTGAACTGTGAAAACGGCAGTGCTTATCTGAGCGCTTAAGAACTCATCAGTCCAGTAATGTGACTTAAGGTGAAGCCATTATCTTGCGAGGTTAAGCGATCGTGTGTACAGATATGTTATATTTGTTGGCTCTTACGGTATACCTCGAGCACACGAAGCCTCAACTTGTAAGTGCTGGCACAACCGTTTGGTACGTGGGTTGTAACGGAGAATTTATGTTACGAAGAATTTATAGGAATATTTCTTTTATTTAGATCAATCGTAAACCTTTGAGGCAGTTCCCCAACATGAGCAACATGTAACCCGTTAGAGCAGAGTTTCTTAGTGCGTCATGACGTCTAGCAACAGCGTCATACTGGTGACGCTGTCACACTGGTACCTGGTGACGTGGTCTTGCTTGACTCCTCCTGGGCAGGTGTGTCACACTGGTACCTGGTGACGTGGTCTTGCTTGACTCCTCCTGGGCAGGTGTGTCACACTGATACCTGGTGACGTGGTCTTGCTTGACTACTCCTGGGCAGGTGTGTCACACTGGTACCTGGTGACGTGGTCTTGCTTGACTACTCCTGGGCAGGTATGTCAAACTGATGCCTGGTGACGTGGCTCTTTCTGAGGTGCATTACGTTACGTGGTGGTGCCCACCTTGCCAGTGACCTTCCCGTTGACTTTAGCGGTGACCCTCCCTGCAGTATAAACCAGTGACTGTCCCTCGGGAACCCCAACAGTAATCCCCCTCTGCTGTACCAAGACAGTGACCAGTCCTCAGTGACTCTAGCAATAGTTGCTGTGTAAGACGTTGACAGTGACCATTCTTCTGGTTTGTAATGGCATGGTACCCAGGTGTGTGGTAGCATGGTCCCCAGGAGTGTGCTGGTATGGTACCCAGGTGTGTGGTAGCATGGTCCTCAGGAGTGTGGTGGTATGGTACCCAGGTGTGTGGTGGTATGGTACCCAGGTGTGTGGTAGCATGGTACCCAGGTGTGTGGTGGTATGGTACCCAGGTGTGTGGTAGCATGGTCCCCAGGAGTGTGGTGGTATGGTACCCAGGTGTGTGGTGGTATGGTACCCAGGTGTGTGGTGGTATGGTACCCAGGTGTGTGGTAGCATGGTCCCCAGGAGTGTTGTGGTATGGTACCCAGGTGTGTGGTGGTATGGTACCCAGGTGTGTGGTGGTATGGTCCCCAGGTGTGTGGTAGCATGGTCCCCAGGAGTGTTGTGGTATGGTCCCCAGGTGTGTGGTGGTATGGTACCCAGGTGTGTTGTGGCATGGTGCCCAGGTGTGTTGTGGCATGGTCCCCAGGTGTGTTGTGGCATGGTGCCCAGGTGTGTAGTGACATGGTCTGTAGCTGTGTGGTGGCATGGTGCCCAGGTGTGTAGTGACATGGTCTGTAGCTGTGTGGTGGCATGGTGCCCAGGTGTGTAGTGACATGGTCTGTAGCTGTGTGGTGGCATGGTGCCCAGGTGTGTAGTGACATGGTCTGTAGCTGTGTGGTGGCATGGTGCCCAGGTGTGTAGTGACATGGTCTGTAGCTGTGTGGTGGCATGGTGCCCAGGTGTGTAGTGACATGGTCTGTAGCTGTGTGGTGGCATGGTGCCCAGGTGTGTAGTGACATGGTCTGTAGCTGTGTGTTGGCATGGTGCCCAGGTGTGTAGTGACATGTTCTGTAGCTGTGTGGTGGCATGGTGCCCAGGTGTGTAGTGACATGGTCTGTAGCTGTGTGGTGGCATGGTGCCCAGGTGTGTAGTGACATGGTCTGTAGCTGTGTGGTGGCATGGTGCCCTATAGACGTTGATTAATGTTGATACATGAGCCTGGCGGCGTTAGCGGTAGCGCTATGGTGTTTGAGACGGGCGCCTGAAACGGGCGACGGGTGTAGGATCTAGTAGGGACATCTATCCTACATACCACCATCTTATACACTCGACCAGTTTCCAGGAGGCTACGTACCCATACCATCATCTGCTACTATGTTCCTCTCCCGTGTGGTCTCCTCACCTCCCCGGCTCTCACCTCACTCGCACTCATTACTCCCATTATCCTCAGGCCGTCAGCCCTCTGGAAAACTATTTCTTGTACTTGACTGGAGGAATCTCGCCTTACGACCAGACCTCATTATCAGTGTTAGATTATTTGTAACCAGAAATGCAAGGGATTGTTGCCATCAGTGTGTGGGTTGGTATAGTGCTGGGCCTCTCTTGCGTGGTGATGCCTTCACCCCAAAGATTGGTGAGGTTCCGTCCTCTGTTAACCCCGTAGATGACTGAGGTACTGTCCCCGTCTTAACCCCGTAGATGGCTGAGGTTTCGTCCCTATGTTGACCATGTAGATGATTGAGGTTACGTTCTGAGTAGAACCCCGTAGACTGTTTAGGCTTCGTCCCTGTGTTGACCCCATAATGGCTGAGGGTTTGTCCTTGCGTTGACCTCGTAGATGACCCAGGCTCTGTCCCTCCTACTGCTACTGCTTATCATTCACCTCCTCTTCTGTCATCCTCTCCTCCTCCTCCTCTCTTCAGCTATCGGATCTAGACAGGTCCCTCTGCGCTTACGTACTTGAGATGAGACGAAAATGGGTCCGTCTCGTCTGAAGCGAGAGACCGGTAAGCCCGTGGTATATGGTGGTGCAGACAGCAAGCTAGCCAGAAGCGGGTACAAATAGCCTGCTTGTACTCTCATTAAGCGGACGGTCAAATGCCTTGGAATTTTTCTTACTTTAGTCGCATGTGTTATTATTCACCAGGTGTATTGTGCATATCGTAAGGCATTGTGGTGTAATGTATTCTGGAGTGATATTAGTGTACTGTAGTAGTTTTTTTTTTCTTTTTTTTTTTTCCGAAAGAAGGAACAGAGAATTGGGCCAGGTGAGGGTATTCCCTCAAAGGCCCAGTCCTCTGTTCTTAACGCTACCTCGCTAATGCGGGAAATGGCGAATATTTTGAAAGAAAGAAAGAATAACAATAATGATTATAATAATAATAATAATAATAATGATAATAATAATGATAATAGTAATATAAAAGACAATTAAAATGATAATGATGATAATACATGAAGACCCTTGTATCGCTAATTCACAATTATGCACATGTCTGTTGACCCAACGTACGTAAAGCACTAACACCAGAGTCGCAATATTTGATTGTACTGTGTAGATCTTTAGATATACACAGATCAACATGAGTGGCTTGGAGGACATCAGATCCCTCTGCCTTTATATTCGTAAGTACTTGATCCACACACGAGAGACTATGAAACTTGGACAGTTGAGGATCAACAGCTAGTATAAAGGTGTTCAGCTGAACTTGGCACGATAAGAAATGGTTATGTCGTTTATATATCCTTCAAGAAGCAATGGCGTCCTAGTATCGGACCCCTTGTGGTATAACTCAAAGACATTGGTGCTTATACTGTGAGCGGTAGCGCAATAGGATTACACGGGTCAATAAGGGTCTTATTCAGACCAAATATCCCAGGTAGGAGAGACGAATGGTATATCAGTGGGTTCTGAGAGATCCAAGAATATTACAAGAATGAAATACTGTGAACAAGTGCTTCGAACGTGTAGTAAGTAAAGGGCAGAGCAGCCTTATTAATTCATTCCCCTTCCCAGTAACTGTATTGGCGTTTGGCATAGAATTGATTCGACTTTGAAGATGATGACTGCATGATTAAACCACATCCTGTTGTCATTATACTATTTCTGCTTAAGAGTGGAAAAGATGGGTTTAGGTCGATGGTTTAATCACAGTGAAAGGAAATTTTGATATATATATATATATATATATATATATATATATATATATATATATATATATATATATATATATATATATATATATATATATATATTTATTTATTTTCCATGCTTGTTCGCTGTTTCCCGCTGCTCATAGCCTCCTATCCACAACCAGGGTCCACAGACCTTACCCATTTCTTACTCGATGACACCACCTCACACCACATACTGCCCTCCAACATGTAATTTCCAACACTTCCACCTTCCTATATATTGCTTGAGAGCCGCGCACGTTCACAACCATGCCATGTTGGAGGGGATTATACATATCTGTACACACACACCTATGAGATCTACTCCAGCATTCGTCATCTACTTTGGACTCGCATGAAGTAGACGGCAGAAGACTCGACGTGGCAGTCGTCTGTTATGTCCAACAGTGTGTCCTTGGCTCAGGCGTCAGTGGGGTAGTTTGTGTGTAGGTCACGGCTGGAGGTGTGGTGGGGCACCCTATAGGGGGTCTGGGCTTATCGATCGTAATGGCTTTGTTGGCATGACTTCTAAGATCTGGTGGCGTAATGGCTGGCGTCTGACGGTCTTTACATTATAGATCAGCGTTCAAAGTCCTGTTGCCCAGTGGACTGTGTTTGTCGGGTCTCATTTTGCGTCGTGTGTGTTTGCTGGATCTCGTTTTGTGTCGTTTGTGTTGGTCGGGGTCTGAGTTTGATGGTTTGTTAAAAGTCGGGTCTCAGTTTAGTGGTTTGTGCAAGTGGGGGTCTTAGTTAAGTGGTTTGTGTCTGTCGGATCTTGGTCTCATGGCTTAAGTTGGGTCTCTGTCTCTTGGTTTGTTTATCGGAGTACAATTAACTGGCTAGTGTCTCGTCGGCTTTGTGTTTGTGATTTGCCTTTGGTTGGGCTGTCTGTTGATAGCCTTTGTTAGGAGTCTGGTAGGAGTTAGCCTCACTCGGTGGTGTTAAGTGGTTAGCCTTACTCTGTGGTGTTAAGTGGTTAGCCTTACTCAGTGGTGTTAAGTGGTTAGCCTTACTCGGTGGTGTTAAGTGGTTAGCCTTACTCTGTGGTGTTAAGTGGTTAGCCTTACTCAGTGGTGTTAAGTGGTTAGCCTTACTCAGTGGTGTTAAGTGGTTAGCCTTACTCTGTGGTGTTAAGTGGTTAGCCTTACTCGGTGGTGTTTAGTGGTTAGCCTTGCTCTGTGGTGTTAAGTGGTTAGCCTTACTCGGTGGTGTTAAGTGGTTAGCTTTACTCTGTGGTGTTAAGTGGTTAGCCTTTGTCGAAGTAGATAAGTCATTAAATCTTAGACAGGAGTGAGTCTTATAGTCTCGCCTTGGTTGCCATGTAGGGAGTGGTGTGTGATCCAGTCTGCATCTCCAGGCCTGCACTAACCCACCGAGATCTTGCTCTATGTTATCCTAAATGATCGTTTCTTTTTTAAAATTGGTTGATCTGATGAGTTAGTGAAGAACGAGGCAAGACCGACTGGCATTGTAGTCAGTTGTCATGATCAAATAATCCCTGACTTATTCGAACAAGAATTGACCTCAGAGGAGATGCAATATTGCATCACGCTCTTCCCAAAGATGCAAGACCCCCGCGCGCGTGCACTGTGTACACGGTGAATAATATTGTATTGGCTTTGTTCCATTATTGTCTTGTTAAGGAAGAGGTGATCACCTCAGTGCTCTCGTATTTTCCAGCCTCCTCCCACGAGATGTACGCTGTAAATCAAACATACGATCTTACTGTCCCGACGGCATATTAAACGGGCGGTGTCTTCGGTGTTCTTTGTGCTGCTGGGGCGGATGAGGAAGAGCAGGAGGTGTAGCAGGTGGAGGCAGTACTAGTTAACAGCGACGCAGTGATCCCGCTGGGTTGTCTGTCTCTCGTGTTCTCTTTCCTTTAGTCTGAGACATGATGTACGGGGGCTTGGACATAGGTGTGTGTGTGTGTGTGTGTGTGTGTGTGTCTGTCTGTCTGTCTGTCTGGGCAGACAAAGCCATTGGTCCCCTATTTCTGATGCTGGCGGATATAAAAACCTATGACAACTATTATCGATCGGTCTATCTAGCTACCTAGCTACCGATAGATAGGTAGATGATTAGATAAATGGCCATTTGTTAATTATACGTACATGAAAATGGTCTTTCTTCGATAGTTTTTTGTTTGTTTAATTGTTGGCCCTGGTTTGATGGGGTTTTGTTTGTTGTTTATTGCTTAGGCTAGTTGGATGGGCTTTGTTTGTTTGTTTGCCCACATTAGTTGGGATTTTGTTTGTTGTGTAACCTTTGTTGGGTGAGTTCTTGTTTGCTGCTCGTTTGACAGCCTTGGTTGAATGGGTTTGTGTCTGTTGGTTTGTTGTAAGCCTTGGGTGGATGGGTCTTTGTGTGTGTGTGTGGTTAGTAATCCATCGTTCGGTGTTTTGTTTTTTTGAAATTACGTCTTGTTCAGTGTCATCGCTGGTTATCTACATGATCACCAGTTCCACGCGATCCTTTATCCTTATCCTCTTTATCTTCTACCTAGTGAAGTCTTCGAGGGTCTTCTACCCCCAGCAGCTTAGGCTTAGCCCAAGCTGCTGGGTTGGGTCGTTGGTCGACCAAGCTGTTGGAAGCCGCAGCATACAGGCTCACGTAACCCCGACAGCCTAGCTGATTTCATACACTTAAGAGATGCTTGTCTTTATTCTGTCTTTCTTTGTATAATTTCTCTGGCATATTTTCTTCGTATCTTTTATTTTCATCGTGGCTGTAAGCGGCACCTGCGTCGCTGAGTGATAGCTACACCACAATGCTCAGGTCCCCACCAGGTACTCTGAGCGTTTCTGCTGGGGTTCGAGTGCACGTAAAGGCGTGGAAGAGGTCAGCACCTCTTAAGAGTGACCAAAGAGGGACCCCGCTGGTGCCATCTGTTGCGTCACCAGCAGGAGGAAGGGAAGGGATGCTTCCATGATAGAGAAATTAGATGCCTAATGTCATATATTTGTTCCTGGCAGGGTGCTCTAAAGCCTGGGTGTACGTGTGGTCATTATCTGGTAAACACTGAAACGTTCATACCTTCCTATAGGCGAGAGAGAGGGAGGGAAAAAATGCTTTTGCTCAAGCAGCTGTCAGTACACGTTAATACACATCGACGTTCTCGAGAACATGATAAACATAGTTCTCGAGAACATGAAATTTATACAGTGGTGCAAAGTGGTGATTATAGGAGACATTTTGACGAGGTAGAGTCGCGTAGAAATACGAGGATGAATAAGCAATGCGTCAGTAGTCAGGCTCGTGTGCTGTTCTGCCGCATGAGGTGAGTGGTCGCCACAGGGGTGAGGTGTTAGAACCGACTCCTCACGCTGGTGATCAAGGGGAGTCTGATTCCTCAATATCTCCATGATTCCATCCTCATCTGCCTCCTGCCAGGGCTACAGCTGCTTTCTCTCCCATTTTTCATTTTTAAGGGTGAGAAACATGACGAGAAAAGACGTTGTTTGAGATGTCGTTGGTTGATTATGTGATGCGAGAGAAGAGAAGAGGGGGTTTACGACGATTTTGGTTCGAGAGTAGTCTCCAGGCATGCATCGATATGCGATATGAATAGCGCTTGATCTATCATAGCTACTTTCTTCTTATTGCAACACACACACACACACACACACACACACACACACACACACACACACACACACACAGTCTGCCGGGGGTATATATATGGTTATGGCACCAAAAAAATACATAACCAACAAACGATTCTTTTTCTTTTTTCTTTTCAGTTAAGAGACTCTATTGTTGTAAGTATGTATGTATTTATATATATATATATATATATATATATATATATATATATATATATATAGAGAGAGAGAGAGAGAGAGAGAGAGAGAGAGAGAGAGAGAGAGAGAGAGAGAGAGAGAGTTTCCCCTGACATCGTGGTTGTAGGGCACATAGGAAGGTGGAGGCAAGCAAGGAGGGTACATTGGGTACGAGACATCGACACTGGGTGACAGGTGGGATACGAGGACCCAGAGGGTTCCTCCTTCCCGTTGAGGAGGGAGGGAGAGAAATGAAAAATGGGGAGAATAGTAATATTGATGGCAGCAGTTACACGTCCTCTTACCTCAAGATGTGTACACACACACACACACACACACACACACACACACACACACACACACACACACACACACATGGAACGCATCAGATACGAGATTTATGATATACCAAATTGATCTGTGCTTAGGAGGGTCAAAGTACATCAGATATAAGGTATAGAGTATTTGAGAATGCACTGGTGATGATACAGAGGAGGTGTATATGACATATGATATACAAGGGGACACAGTGACAATGAGGGGTGTTCTAGGAAATGTTACATAATGCAGACCACATAAACTTCGTCATATCTATGAGGAGAAAATCTCCAGGAACTCGAGTGTCATTGAGTTGGTCATAAAGTTCTCGATATGCGAGGCCCTAAGGCTTGAAATCATTGGTTCTGGGACGTGTCAGACGCACTTGGCAACACTCGAGGGTCAAAGTTTTCTATGAAGCTGCAGATATACTTGTTATCCAGACGCGTTCTGGCAGCGGCAGGAGGATCACGCACCCTGGCACACACACAGTTTTGATCATTTTCCATCTGGTGTTTCTTGAGCCCGTAGCCATCGTACTGTTTAACACTACAGCTGCCAGGTCTTCCAACATCTCTGTGGAGGTTTAAGTCCTCAAGGACCGCTGTTGTGCGGTTAGTGTGGTGGAGTTATATGGCTATAGTGTGGCTGGTGTGGAGTTATGCGGCTGTGGTGTGGCTGGTGTGGAGTTATATGGCTATAGCGTGGCTGGTGTGGAGTTATGCGGCTGTGGTGTGGCTGGTGTGGAGTTAGGCGGCTGTGGTGTGGCTGGTGTGGAGTTAGGCGGCTGCGGTGTGGCTGGTGTGGAGTTATATGGCTGTAGTGATGCTGATTCGGAGTTATATGGCTATAATGTGGCTGGGTGAGGAGTTCTGCGACTGTGGTGTGGCTGGTGTGGAGTTATATTTCTATAGTGTGGCTGATGAGGAGTTATATGGCTGTAGTGTGGTTGATGGGCTCTAGTTTAGACCGGGTCTGGTGGGAGGGGCTGGTAGGAAACGGGCAAAAATGTTTTGGCCAAGGTTATCAACATGGTCGGGACGCTTATGTCAAGAGATGAGGGTGTCTATAGGAATTAGGTACGCTGATTTTAATTGTAGGTTTCAGCGTGCAGGGTGGGGGTGGGGTAGCGAAAGGTCAACAGCTTTTTGCAGTGGCCCCTCTCACATGAGAAGCGTTGATTTGTAGTCGAAGAAGATTGCAGCGTGATATTGGGAGTTCGGCGATGCACATCGGTGCGTGTGAGACTACTATACAGTTCTCAGTGGGTCGAGTTGATCCGCTTGATAAGTTTCTTTTTTTTGCTGGAAGTGAGGTGAGGTAATGGCGATATAGAGGGCCTTAGCTACATCAGCCCACCACTGGCTTGTAAGGCTCCATCAGTATATATAAGCAGGGTGTTGTCAGGTATGTTGTTACGCATCCTATCCTTTCGTTCCTGTGCAAGTCCTTGATGGATATGAGGACTGAACTGGTCAGTATGATAATGTATATATTCAGTATTGAAAGGTTTGATTTTCCAGGGTAGCGCTGAGGTAGGTATGGGATCCTGTAGAGGTCAGACTATCCAAATACCAAGGTTGCGCTACCTGCGGTTAACACGGTGGGTGATGGCGGTTTATTCCGCGCCAGGAGTCGGGATTATTCATAATCTGTAGGAGGCATCTTGCAAAGCTCAAGGACAGATTTAGGGCTTGAGCCATTTAGCACTAAGAGATGAAGCTGGTTTCCCCCTCATGGACTGGAGGAAGTTCAGGCACGGTTCTCATGTGGACTGTTCTGGCTCGACAAAGAACACTTCAGAGGTTCATGTGCTCGTTTTGAACGTCAGAGGAACGAACTAATTGCGGGTCATCCACAGATAACTGAACAGCGTGAAAGGTCATTTCAGACCGCACACACAAAAACTCCCCTGTACTTTTAGCGCTGACACCAATCTTCTTGCTTACGAGCCGATCAAGGAGTACTAGTTTCCAAGCGAGATGCATAAGCCAGTGGGTCATTGAGGCCACCTGTATCAGTGACTAGGAAGATATATGAGCCACGTAAGTCAGTTATGTCATTGTTGAAGCACAAAAGAATGATTTCCACTCCTGACATCATTCCTCGTGAATTAAGACTCCCCTTTGACTGTGTTGACGACAAATGCCACTCTGAGGTGGCGGAGTTGCTTGGGCCGGTGTCAGAAACTTGAAGCCTCTTCGGCTAAGGAGGTGTTAAAAGACAGATACCATCAGCTTTAGCTAAACTGAGCACCACCGGTCAAAAGGTCGAGATTGGAGAGGAGTTTATGTACGTGAACTTTTGAATAGTGTTGGGATGAGGGATCCCCTTCCCTGTGGAGTCCCCAGGGCAGAAGGGAGCGAGTCGCTAAGGGCGCCTCGTGAATAGGACCTTTAGAATGGCGGTCTCGCAGATAACCTCTGATCCATCAGGGTATATGACCCCAACGCCAAATTCAGAGACTTGCTCAAGGATGGGTGTCCCTATTTGCAGCATCAGAGATAGCATTAAGTCTTGACGAGGGCTGTGCTTGTGCACTGCTGATGAGGGAAGCAGAGCAGCGGTGTGTCCTCCTTCAGAAAAGATGCCGGAGAGGTGAGGTGGGTGGGAATGGCTGGATAGAGATGGTGTGGATTAGTCTGTTGAGGACGATATGCTGTAGGATGTTACAGAAACGGGACGTGAGAGAGATGCATCTTTACACTCTACAACTATATTCTCTCTCTCTCTCTCTCTCTCTCTCTCTCTCTCTCTCTCTCTCTCTCTCTCTCTCTCTCTCTCTCTCTCTCTCTCTCTCTCTCTCTCTCTCTCTCTCTTAACCACGAAATAGAAAATAGAGAGACGTGAGTTGTAGACATGAAGATTGCTTTTCATCTCATTCACGTCTTTAATAGCCAAAGGGTAGCTTTTGTGTCTATTTTCAGTGCGTCTTTATTTCCATCATTTCCCCAAGAAAGAGACAATAATGACGATCCCGAAACACAAGATTTACATGAGTAGAAGATCGTGGCTGTGGGCAATAAGGTGGCCGAGAAGAATGTAGCTGTGGGCAGTGAGGTAGAAGGGCAGGGTGTGGCTGTGTGTAGTGAGGTAGCTGGGCAGGGTGTGGCTGTTTGTAGTGAGGCATCCGGGTAGGGTGTGGCTGTATGTAGTGAGGTAGCCGGGTAGGGTGTTGCTATGTGTAGCGAGGTAGCTGGGCATGGTATGGCTTTGTGTGTATGGCTGTGCAGGGTTTGACTGTGGGTCGTGGGGTAGCTGGGCAGAGCAGGGTGTGGCTGTGGGTCTTGGGGTAGCCGGGTAGGGTGTGGCTGTGTGCAGTAAGGTCCCCAGAAGAATCATAACTGTAGGCGGAGGAGCACACGGGTGTTACCACGGGATGTGTTGGGAAGGACGCAAATGACGCTTGCCAGCTGACGCAGTGTCCTATGCCGGATAATGACGGCTGAGGATGAGTCTTGACGGCTGAGAATCATTCATGATGGACGTAGGTGGTGGGGGTTTTTTGATGGCTGAGGATTGTCGTGGCTGACTAACGATCATTCAGAACGGCTGAGGATGTCTCTGGATACTTAATGTTGGTTTGTGGCGGCTAAGGATCGTTCAGCACGATTGAGGATGGCCTATGATGGCTGAGGATCATTCCAAACGACTGAGGATGGTCTTGAACGACTGAAGATGGATAGGAACGGTTGAGGATGGTTTGAGACGGCTTGAGGATGGCTCTGCACGAGACGAATGAGGTAGGTACGTGGCAGCTGCCACACGGGGGTTTTGCCATAGCTTCTACGAACCATATAACTTCTTGATCACATGTCCAGTAAGGTAAATGACGCCGACGCTACGCCGAACATCATGTACTTCACAGTGTGTTAGGGAAATATCTGATATGATTCAGTGATGAACGAGATAACGTGAGAGAGTTTCAGACCCCTCTGGTCTCGTCCTTCAGTCTCGTATCCTAGGTTAACGATAGGAGAGATGAGGTAGCCATCATTTGAGTGAGGTGGTGGGGTGTGTTCTTGACCGTACTCTCTGGAGGCTACAAATATTTTCCTATATTTTTTGAGGGATCTTTAACCTTCTGCAGATCAGGGAGAGGGAAGGCGGTAATGAGATGGAGTAATGTGACACGCTCGTACCACTGGCCAATCTAACGTCGTCAAGGGGGGGACATGATGGTGCATCTGCTGTCGTCCGGACGAATGCAGTAGTGTAGGCAGCCGGCAGGATCGTGTGTGCTGCAGCAACGTATAGCTTAATGGCCACTCCTGCACGGAGTCTTTGATCACTCCCTCCTAACGAACTCCAGGTAATAACAGTGATGTGTGAGATAACAAGAGGCATCCTGCTAGTTCCAAGAGCATAAAGATAACAAGGCATTCCTTATCATTAAGATTTTATAAACATAGACTACACGATAACTGCTTCATTCCCTGTGGGGGTTATCTTGGCGAAACATGAAACGAGGTAAGAGGAAGACTGTTGTTTGGTCTTTCATTATGTGGCGGGTTTTCGTTAAGAATTTTATGGAAACATTTTTTTTTTTTTTTGTACTTCAGTAATGAAATTATGATCTGGAGCAGCAGAGATTAAGGTTAATCACTCGCGCCTCGAAACCAATGGTTCATTTTCCCTTTTTCGAATGAGACAATTGAGTCTTTTTTTTTCTCGAGACTTAGCTCATGAACTCTGTGTCTGGAGAGAGGACTTTAAACCCATGATCATCATACTCAGGGTTCCTACCATCGTATTCAAAGGTCCGTACCGTCGTGCTCAAAGGTCCGTACCGTCGTGCTCAAAGGTCCGTACCGTCGTGCTCAAAGGTCCGTACCGTCGTGCTCAAAGGTCCGTACTGTCGTGCTCAAAGGTCCGTATCTTCGCGCTCGAAGATCCTCCGCTCGTGTTCATAGGTCACCCCAATCGTGCATGAGGGATTGAATACTACAAATCCTCGCCAAGACTCTTGTCTTTCAGTTGTTGTTGCGATGAGGTACCGGGGTTTGGAATCGTTCCAGAGTGTCTTCTGAGTCCTTGTTGGTGTGTTGATATGCCACTCGTGGAGTGTCATTTCCAGCTTCGGATTGTTGTTTTTCTTTCTTAGTCTCGAATGGCTTGTGTTCCGCTGGACCTGGACCAGAACTGAATGTCATCCTGTACCAGGCCACTTCGCCACGCCTCCGCCCGGGTCTCGACCACGTCCTGAATGAACTGTTGGGGTTGGGGGGGGGGGGGGGGTTGATTCCTGACCAGGTATTCATCGCCATCTTAACCGCATCCTTCACCCGCCACCACAGGACTCGAAGCAGTGTATCTCTTCCTCCATTTCTATTTATAATTGTAATAGTGCTTATTGAATAGCGTCTCTAAGTCGAGAGATAAAATGGGTTAGTGGTAAAGAATTGATATTTCTTGTTGGTACTTTTGGGCCTGTAAAGGAAACCAGATATTGGTCGAGTCATAATTTGCCATTGGCGGTACGTGGAATATGTGGAAAGACACGTTCGTTCATTCGTTCTAGATTTCCTGAACATTGTCTCAAATATGGTCTAGAAATGACGAAGAAAAGTGCCTTTTTTTGGGAGTTTGAACTTTGACTCTTACTTGATAGTAATGTCATACCATAGGTTTGATATACGCGTCACTCACCATTATGTCCACCATCATTCACTACCATGTTGATCACCATCATGTTCTTTCACCCACTATCATATTTACTGCCAATCACCATCATGTTTATTGACACTCATCATTCACCCTCACCATCACCCACCATATTCATTTTCACTAATCATTATATTCAGTATCATATAGATTCACCATCATGTTCAACATCACTCACTATCCCTGAACCATCATGTCATCTCAACGCTTTACTCCGTCATTCACTTTCGTGTTCGTTCAGTCACATTCATTACCACACCGCCATGTTCACTTCGACTCACCGTCGTATTTAGACTCGCTTTTGGTGACTTTTCGCCTCTGCAGAACGTCTGATAATTACAAATTTGATATACGTATAATGTGAGGCATGTAAAAAGACACTTTCGTGGGGAATTTCATGAGCAGTAGCTGAAGTACGGCGAGATAATTGCCACAATGATAGCCATCGGTGGCGAACACCGATACAGTAGTGGAAATGGGTCAGATTATAGATTTGTCATGTACGCTGTGTGACGCTTGTACAAGAAATGTGTATCTATAAGCTGTAAGGAAGAGCAGCTCCAATTGAACGTTTTTTTTTTTTTCTAAGGAGCGTTGTTTGACCTGTGAACCCTATAACGTCCATTAAAAGACCTAGATCAAAAGGCAGATGCCAAAAATGGTATCTGGACCTTTCGAACCAAGGTATAGATACCTACCGTGTTTCAGTTCAGTCAGTGACCATATGAAGGAATTGAGTCAAACAGTGATGGTTGGGATGAGCAAGAAGAGGAAGAGGAAAGAAGAAGAAGAAAAGAAGAAGAAGAAGAAGAAGAAGAAGAAGAAGAAGAAGAACTAAGTAATGCTCTTTAGGAGATGAAAAAAATTGAAAAAGCTTCGCCATCAAGGAGCACTAAACGAGTCTCCACTCCGCTACCCAATTACCAATCACTCGTCCAGGCTTTGCGACTTAGACGCACGACAACACCCTCAACGAACATTTTTGCAACGGCTGCACCAGGCAATTGACCACGCCACTAGCAAACACTCGGCCACACCTCTGGCAGACACTCGGACACGCTTCCTCGGCGCTCTTAACCATGCCTCCTGTAAACAGCTTGTGCCTTCTTCCTTAATGGAGCCAGTCCGCCAAACGCCTCACCACGCCTCTACCAGATAGTCGACCACGATCCACTCGGCCACACATTCATTGACTAATTTACCTAGCCTGCCTCGCCTCCTGGTCGTATCTCGGGGAGGTTATTCATGAATGTATTCACCGGGGACGTGATCCCGTAAGGCTTCAGTCTCTCTGTGGGGTGTTTCTAAGTTACGGAACCTCGGTATGTGAAGGTATGCCAGCGAACTTTTTCAGTCTAGCCGATTATTATCAGGGGCACTTTGAAGGCGCCACCCAGCATTGATGGGATGAATGATGCCCGGGATACGAGTGGTACTGGGCGAAGACTGACTGCAGGAGGCAGGTCCTACAGCATGGCTTAAACTAGTAAGATTCATGGGAATGTTTGCGAAGCTCAGAGACTTTGTGCTTTGATTTGATGTTGGCGGCGCGATGGTTATGTTTTCAGACGGGGCGTGGTCTACACACGTCTGGCAGGGAGTTCACTGACTGAGAGACAGTGTTACACCGGGTGCGACTTTGTAAGGGCTTCATCGTACAAGGAGTTCACGAGAGTAGGGGCGTTGGTTATTACTCTGGCGGTTTTGTAGGGGGGCCTCGCCATGCGAAGGTGTTCACTAGCTGTAAACATTAGTGTTCCGTCGGCGGATCTGTGGAGGCCTCACTGTGCATGGGGGCCGTTGGCTGGGGTGGAAGGGGTGGGAATCTCTCTCTCTCTCTCTCTCTCTCTCTCTCTCTCTCTCTCTCTCTCTCTCTCTCTCTCTCTCTCTCTCTCTCTCTCTCTCTTGCTGGGAGTTCATTGGCTGATGTGTTGCAGCCCGTTACTGTAAGAGAGCCAACAAGATTGTCTTGAACATGATCCGGAACTTCCTTGGCTGTGGTCTGTAGACTTTAACACATAAGGTTCTGTGTTGTTCTACCTACTCCATGGATTTCCTCTGATATCCTTCCCAGAAGGTGTTTAAGCAACATACAACCAGGATCCTCCAGTGACCACAAACTGTTGTTCCATCTTCGTGCGTTCGCCTCCTCCTAATGTGCTTGAAGGTCGACGGTTTCCAGTCTTGTGGACAGTGTTTCACAGAGGCCAGTAAGGCCACCACTTGTGAAAAGGCTCATACTGGTGGTGTATTTCCCAACCTGTGGTCATGATCCTCTGTGACCAAAAGGAAAAAAGCTTTCACGGTCGAATCCTAAGAACTGCTTCATTACGGCAGATAGTGGCGCATCTGGAGCTTCAGTCATATGGCAAAATAGATTCAGACTCTTTTCTCACTGCGTTTGTTACACGTGCAAGTCCCTAATGAAGCAGGATTCAGTGTATCTGTAAGACACATGTCAACTTCTAGAGTAATCTAATCATCGAAATTCTATGTCATTACATTTATAAGATTTTCTACATGGCCTCCAGATGTTTTGCATGTGTGCTGCTTACCCAGCGACTGAACCAGAGGATAACCATCGATGAGTAAAGTTGTCTAAGGAGTAAGAGCAGGTAACTCTTCATGAATGCTCGTATCTGATGCCATCCAATACTTTCTCAGCCGACAAAGTTAGGTTTGTACAATGCGACATTTGTCTTAGATTTATTGCTCCTATGAGCAGCTTGGAATGGAGTACTTTTTTCATGTCTTCTTGATCGAAACTCGTGCTATTATTCTCGTTTTCTAAATTAATTTCTAGCTATTAGCTGCTTCGCTGTGGCTGCGTCTTTTGTTGCCAAAGGCATAGGTGGCTCTTCGGCAACACCCCCCTTCGTTAGGGAATCCGAAGACAAGATCGGCTACTAGTACCTGGGAACCTTAAGGAGCTTCGTTCTGAGTGATGGATCATCTGTGGTTAAACACTGCCTCGTCTGTGTTCTATTCCACTCTTAGCGAGGACAAGCAGCAGGTGTCCAGAGACGTTTATGAACGCTCTAACTTGGCCCTACGGGAAATTATCCCATGCTAGTTGTTACGAGTGATGCCACTAGGGTCAGTGTCCAGCTTCAGGGTTATTGTTCATGTCTCTTCCCTGATCTGTTGGGGGGATCTGGATGACCCTCAGTTTCTCTCCTCTTCGCCTACAAACTCGCCTGCAAGAAAAGCATCATTGACTTCTTTGTCGATGCTCGTAGAAAGTCTGAGTAATCTCTCTACGTATGCGTGTATGATCAGTCAGAGAAGCAAAGGCTCAAAATGCTTCCAAGTGGAAAGAGAGAGAGAGAGAGAGAGAGAGAGAGAGAGAGAGAGAGAGAGAGAGAGAGAGAGAGAGAGAGAGAGGAAAAAAATCTACACTGATGAACTGCGAGAGATCTCCACCATTCTCATGTATCTCCTCCCAAGCATGTGGTTGGGATTGTCTCTCGTATGCTCATCAGATACCTTTATAAACACCTTGGGACTCTCTCGTCAGGCGGGGGCATCAGCGAGATCATTCACAGCATCAGAGATTTTGTCACGACTCGACCCACCCTATCGCCAGAGGGCAACAGCCGACTCACTTGGCAGGCTGGCCAACTCCATCATGACCCTTTCCTGGAACCCACTTTTTGAGACCGTGATCATATCCTCCTCCAGAATCCTTCCTGTGTTAGTGTGTATCCTCGTAGAGCCCTACCATTGAGCAGGCTCTCTGCGCAGTGCTGTGCCGGGAGGGACCTTTCAGGGCACATGTGCAGATGTGCATTGCCCAAGTGCTGCCGCTCCGTTAATCGTCAGAGATTGAAGCACGTATGTAAGCCCCCTCATGTGAAAGATTAGACGAGTATGTTTATACCCTGGGATGATCCAAGGTAGCTTCTTAATCTTACGGTATAACCTTTGGCTTCTGTGTTGTGCCTCAGGTCCCCACATAAGGTTACGTTCCTCCTGGCTGTGGATATCGCGTCAGACTTGCCCGCAGTCGTCAGCTGTGGGTTTGATGACGGTGGTTACCGCGCTGGTCTCGTCAGCAGCAGGAGGAGGAGGAGGAGGTTGGTGAGGGTGGTTATCTTGTCCCACACATCAATAAGAGGTTGATGACGGTGGTTGTTGTGTCTTGCTCATCGGCAGGAGGTTGACGAAGGTGGTTATCTCGTCATATTAATCGGCAGGAGGTTGACAACGATGGTTATCTTGTCACACGCATCAACAGGAGTTTGATGACGGGTGGTTATCGCATCACACGCAGCTGCTGGGGTGTGTAGGATACCCGACTCGGTGTGGCCAAACCGTTCCCGATGCCTCGCTACTGCTGGTTCCTTCTCTTGAAAGCGCTCCTTGTAGGAACCCAGAGACAGAGTTGAGGTCTCTTCACCACCTGACCTTGGAACTCATCCTCCTCCTCGCATAACCAGTGACTACCACTGACCTCGTCTTGGCCACTGGAGACTAATTGTGATGTCCTCACATGTACAAGTCTATCAAGGTCAATTGACTTGGAATTCCATCAGGCATACCCCGGTTTGATGACTCGGGTTCTTTGAAACAAGTAATGAAAAACGTCACTGCTGAGGTTCGGGTCTGGATGTGAGGGGGGAAAAAAAGTTTTCTCTCCATCTCGAGTCGTCTTGGAAATATTGAAACTATAAGATGGACATCTAAACGAGATGCTCGAGTTTCTATGGCTTAACATGGACAGTTCGTGTCGAAACAAAGACTGTTATGTACTCTGACCATATCCTTAAGTTGTGGTAGAGTATCCAAAGCTCTTGTAACTGTTTTTATTGTTGCCGTTATGGAATCAGGAAGGTTTGTTTGTTTACTATATTCTGCAAGCTTTACTGAGTGTTTTAGGGTTATATAGAGGCATCCACACTTAGGTATTTCATTGACTATCAGTATGTGTATAAATCGTTTTTTACGTACATATTTGTAATAATGTTCCAGCCTCCTCGAACCAGAAGAAGGAACCAGTGAAATAAATAGTTTCGTCGGACTGGAAAAAAGTCTTGCTGGATTTGCTGAGGGTGATGATCAAGAGTGAAGAGTCTGGAAGGCTTGTACTCGATTTGGAAAGAGCAGAATTAAACGTCTGAATTGTAACGTAGATTGACCCTCACGCTCATTGTCTGGGCTAGAAAGCAATTACTCTTATGAATGAAGAGTTAGGTCGCCCTGTCTTGGGTTGAATCCTTTTCGCCCATGAAGAATAAGCTTACGCAAAGCGATTGGTCTTGTCGATGTGTTCGTTAGCACCTTTTGTGTGTGTGTATTGTAAGCTGGTGCCCAAATAGGTCATGGATAACTCCAAATGCAATCTGTACCTCTTCAGGATTCGTCTGGCAACTTGGCCAGGCAAGGGCCCTTATCTACTGACGGTCTGTCCGTTCTCCACCTTCGTGTGATCACCTGATTACATTCATAGGTACCATCGGTACTTGCAATACGTCTGTGGACTTATATCCTCCTGGAACCCGACTCCCAGCGCATGAGCTGGACCAGTTAGAAAGTATTTTTCAACTGTTCCCATTGTTGTCGAAACCCGATTCGGAGATGCCTCTCATCTTCGTTGTCGAAACCCGATTTGTAAATGCCTCTCATCTTCGTTGTCGAAACCCGATTCGTAAATGCCTCTCATCTTCGTTGTCGAAAATCCCATTCTTAAATGCCTCTCATCCTCGTTGTCCAAACCCGGTTCGTAGATACCTTCAACCTCGTTGTAGACAACCCGACTCTTAAATGCCTCTCATCCGCGTTGTAGACAACCCAATTCGTAGATACCTCTCATCCCCGATTCATAGATGCCTCTCATCCTCATTGTCGACAACCATATTCGTCAGTGCCTCTCGGCCTCATGAAGATGGCTAGGCACCGATGCTGTCCAGTTTACCTGCCATTGGGTGGGCCACACTCCCACATGCTCCTCACGTCCCGCCCAGTAGTGCGAGGGATTAATTTAGAGTAATTAGCATTAGGCGGGTATGAACCGCCGCCCGTGCCTGTCATGCATGTACAACGGTCGGACAGTCCCTCCATTTCCATTGCCGCCTCGCGTCACAGTTATTTACCAGCTCACTAGACACACACACACACACACACACACACACACACACACACACACACACACACACACTGGATGCCTCGTGCGTGCATGTGGGGCTCTGGCTACCCCCGGGCAGCCTGGTAGCGACTACATAGTGTTGAAGATCAACCAAGCCTTGGCCCGCCACGGTCCCCCCCTCTCCTCAAACAGACCCATCCATGCTTGTTGAATCCTACGTAAGACAACATCCCCTTCACTCTCTCTCTCTCTCTCTTCTCCCCACGTCTGACATGTGTCTTCTTCCCTTTCTGGCGTCGGCTCCACCCCGCCTTTGACGTCATTTCCCCCCTCTCTGACGTTTCCTCTTTAACGTCTATTTCCAGGTTGCCGAGTCACTGCTGAGGTGGGTGTTTTTCTAATGAGATTTTTCTTACACGCTCTTCAAGAACAGGGAAATATTACCAAGCCTTATCCAGGATATATATATATATATATATATATATATATATAGAGAGAGAGAGAGAGAGAGAGAGAGAGAGAGAGAGAGAGAGAGTGAGAGAGAGAGAGAGAGAGAGAGAGAGAGAGAGAGAGAGAGATTGAGAGAGAACGAATGTGGCGCTTTTTTTTCTGTTCCTGGCGCTGCCTCGCTGGAGGAGCAGGAGAAGGGGTGAATGTTATTTCGTGTGTGGCGGGGTGGCGACGAGAATGGATGAAGGTATCAAGTATGGATATGTACATGTGTATATGTGAATATGTCTTTGCATGAATATGTATGTATACGTTGCAGTGTATATGTATGTATATGTGCGTGTGTGAACGTTTATGTATAGACATGAGTATTTGGGTGGGTTGGGCCAATCCTCGTCTGTTTCCTTGCGCTACCTTGCTAATGCGGGAGACGGCGGTTGAGTATGATATATATATATATATATATATATATATATATATATATATATATATATATATAGTACCGATAAAAGTCTTTGCTGCTTGAAAATGACAATAGATAATGTGTTGTTGTGTAAATAAGATTATTCTAACGTAAATATAAAAAGTTTTTTTTTAGATGATGCGCTAAAGACCATATCGCCGCCATTAGCATAAATATATGGCATCTCCTGTTGGCTCACTTGGCATTTAAAAGCCTCCTTCACCATTCTCTTTTCGTGATTGTCTTGAAGACTACGTCAGTCGAGCATGTTTAAGGTGTGTGGGAAGCATCATTACCGCTTCTATGACAACCTTCATCCCATGCCACAGCCAGGATCCCGCAAGCTTCTGGAGTGACTGTAAGTGAGGGTCATAACCCACGGGGATGGTGCCAGATGTCGAGACGGTGGAGCAGAGACGGTGGAGCAGATACGGTGGAACAGAGACGGTGGAGCAGAGACGGTGGAACAGAGACGGTGGAACAGAGACGGTGGAATAGAGACGGTGGAACAGAGACGGTGGAGCAGATACGGTGGAACAGAGACGGTGGAATAGAGACGGTGGAACAGAGACGGTGGAGCAGAGACGGTGGAGCAAAGACAGTGGAGCAGAGACGGTGGAGTAGAGACGGGTGGACCAGAGACACACAACATAGCCATTGGACCAGGTCTGTAACGTTAGGGTTTGTTACCAAACATAACAGAGCAAGTGGATCTGTGCTGTGTTGTCTGGGATTGGCACTAGATACACAGCACAGCTGGCCTGTGACGCTGGGGTTCGTACCAGACGTTCGCTACAGTTAACGGACCTGGGCTGTGACGCTCGATCCACTATCAGACACTCGACATAGCTGGGGAGGCCTGGTCTGTGACGCTAGGGATACTGCCGGACCTGGACCTGGACTGTGACGCTGGGTCTACCTCCAGACACTCGCCACAGCTGGCAGACCTGGACTGTGACGCTGGGTCTACCTCCAGACACTCGCCACAGCTGGCAGACCTGGACTGTGACGCTGGGTCTACCTCCAGACACTCGCCACAGCTGGGGAGGCCTGGTCTGTGACGCTAGGGATACAGCTGGACATTCGCCACAGCTGGGGAAACGAGTTCTGTGACGCTGGGGCTACACAGCACGCCCGGTGGTGGACCAGTGGAGTCCAACTGGTTTTAAATGTGTTTGCACACACTCGGCCGCCTCTCAGATTTAACTGATCTCTTGTCTGTCGTCAGGGAGATGAATAGCCACGGGTGAGGACAAGCCTCGGCTGGATGCTGAAGATGATGATGGTGATAATGATGCTTTATTTGCCATCAGGAGAGTAAACCCTAAAAATAGAATGATTAAATGAAAGAAAACGTTGGGTACAAGCCTGAGGAACAATGGCCCGGGTCTTAGATCCACTGGAGTTTAAGGATGGGGGATGGTGTCCTGATTTTCCAAGCAGGAGAGATCTTGTTCCTCTTTTCTTTATTACGCAATTATTACTTGACATGACATACAGAGGGTCGATGCGTGATTGGGCGTCCATTTTTTTTTCCTACTCCACAGTTTTCTTAGGGATTGTAAGATTGTTTTTTTTATCTCAGGATGGGCTGGCATGATGAGGATGGGGAATTTTCCCGTTGTAAAGTGGCTGGCAGGAAGTTGGGGTTTGTGCTGGCACCAAGTTTGGACATGAGGGTGTTCTTGAAGACGAGACTGGTGATCGTAGAGATAGTTTGTACCCTTTTCCTACGAGGCAACGGATACGAAACTTGAATATATATATATATATATATATATATATATATATATATATATATATATATATATATATATATATATATATCATACTATTCGCCATTTCTCGCGTTAGCGAGGTAGCGTTAAGAACAGAGGACTGGGCCTTTGAGGGAACATCCTCACCTGGCCCCCTTCTCTGTTCCTTGTTTTGGAAAATTGAAAAAAAAAAGAGAGGGGATGATTTCCAGCCCCCCGCTCCCTTCCCTTTTAGTCGCCTTCCACGACACGCAGGGAATACGTGGGAACTATTCTTTCTATCATATCCCTAGAGATGATATATATATATATATATATATATATATATATATATATATATATATATATATATATATATATATATATGTGTGTGTGTGTGTGTGTGTGTGTGTGTGTGTGTGTGTGTGTGTGTGTATGTAATATTGTTGTAACTTGACTCACCCTGCATAAGTTTGCATCACAAAAGTCTCCTTTGGTGAAGCTCTGTCGTTGGGAGTAAAGGATCATCAAAGAACTTACTCCATTGGAGATCACACTACCCAGCTACTGGAAGTAGCGCAGCCACTGGCTTCAGGAGCCTCTGTAAAGACTTTCTGGGTAACATTTATCAGCACTACATTTTGATCCTGAGCCATTAATTTCAGCACATTTACTCTTTTCCGCTCTGTTACAATCAGAGTCCAAGACTCGCGCCCATACAGCACCACTGGGATGTCCTATACTAACGAACATGCTCATCTCTGCCCCTACAGACAATGACCTCTCCTTCCACACACTCCTCAACGCAACCCTCACCCACCCTTATGGTTCTTTGTAGCTCCCGTAGTTCCAGCTGCTGTCACATCCACTCCCAGGTGTTTAGAATTCTCCCCTTCCTTCAGGCTGTCCTCATTCAAACACTCATATCAACCTTTCTCGCCCTTGAGCTAAACCTCATAGCTATTCTTCCTCCTTACACACTTTCTCAGATTGAGACGCCAGATTTTAGTTTCACACTCATGTCTGCCACTACAAGTGTGTCATCTGCAAATAGCAACTGACTCACACTCTGAATCCCAGAACCCCAGGTCCCCCAGCAAACTGTCGACCCGCCCCTTCCTCTCTGTAAGACCCTCGCATTTCCCTCCCTCACCTCCCCATCCATAAACGGACCAAACAGCCATGATTGACATCAGGTACCCAAGACGTAAACGTACCATCACATGGAACCAATTACCGTCCTCCATTCCTCCTCGCACGCACGCACGTCTTACTCTCTCGATGAAAGATTCTTCTTTGCTTCTAGCTGTTTTCTCAGCATGTTACATTAGTAGTAGTATTCATTGTTGCTGTCGATAGGGAAGAATGAATACTACTACCAATGAATTCCCAGCGTGTATCAGAAGGCGACTAAGAGGGGTGTGGGAGCGGAAGACTGGAAATCCTCCAGTACTTGTGTTTATTACTTTTCAAAAGAAGGAACAGAGGAAGGAACCAAGTGAGGATCTTTTTTCCTCGAGGCCATGGCCCAGTCGTCTTCTCCTTACGTCGTGTGTAAATATATATATATATATATATATATATATATATATATATATATATATATATATATATATATATTCTTTCATCCATACCCGCCATTTCCCGCGTTAGCGATGTAGCGCTAAGGACAGAGGACTGAGTTTTAGAGGGAATAACCTCCTTGGCCCCCTTCTCTGTTCCTTCTCTTGGAAAATTGAACGAGAGAAGGGAGGATTTCCAAACCCCGCTCTCTCCCCTTTTAGTCGCCTTTTACGACACGCAGGGAATACGTGGGAATTATTCTTTCTCCTCTATCCCCAGGGATGATATATATATATATATATATATATATATATATATATATATATATATACGCATACCCAATGATGGTACCATTTTCTCAGTTTTAAAGCATGTCTAGCGAGCATAACTTTTTAAAAGATTACAGAGGTAATCACTTCCCTTGTTATCTCAAGTATTGTTGGGAAGGTAAGTGTGTACATTCAAGTGCAATTACATCCCTCTGTTCTGAAGATCTTTGGTAATTGAAAGTGAGTGTGACCGAATCATTTAGCCAAAAAAATATAATTGAGCATTTTTCACGTATGAAACGAGAAAAATTGATTAAATTCCTTTTTAAGTGTACGAGGATGCCCTGTGTGAAAGATTCTGAATCTGTTTTGAAATATGCGGGTTTCTTTATAGTTAGATCTGGGGATATTCATGTAAGAATACAAT
>NC_092275.1:19301489-19326489 GCF_036320965.1 Panulirus ornatus
GCTCAAATTACAGAGGTATAAGTTTGTTGAGTATTCCTGGTAAATTATATGGGAGGGTATTGATTGAGAGGGTGAAGGCATGTACAGAGCATCAGATTGGGGAAGAGCAGTGTGGTTTCAGAAGTGGTAGAGGATGTGTGGATCAGGTGTTTGCTTTGAAGACTGTATGTGAGAAATACTTAGAAAAGCAAATGGATTTGTATGTAGCATTTATGGATCTGGAGAAGGCATATGATAGAGTTGACAGAAATGCTCTGTGGAAGGTATTAAGAATATATGGTGTGGGAGGCAAGTTGTTAGAAGCATTGAAAAGTTTTTATCGAGGATGTAAGGCATGTGTACGTGTAGGAAGAGAGGAAAGTGATTGGTTCTCAGAGAAAGTAGGTTTGCGGCAGGGGTGTGTGATGTCTCCATGATTGTTTAATTTGTTTATGGATGGGGTTGTTAGGGAGGTGAATGCAAGAGTTCTGGAAAGAGGGGCAAGTATGAAGTCTGTTGTGGATGAGAGAGCTTGGGAAATGAGTCAGTTGTTGTTCGCTGATGATACAGCCCTGGTGGCTGATTCATGTGAGAAACTGCAGAAGCTGGTGACTGAATTTGGTAAAGTGTGTGAAAGAAGAAAGTTAAGAGTAAATGTGAATAAGAGCAAGGTTATTAGGTACAGTAGGGTTGAGGGTCAAGTCAATTGGGAGGTAAGTTTGAATGGGGAAAAACTGGAGGAAGTAAAGTGTTTTAGATATCTGGGAATGGATCTGGCAGCAGATGGAACCATGGAAGCGGAAGTGAATCATAGGGTGGGGGAGGGGGTGAAAATCCTGGGAGCCTTGAAGAATGTGTGGAAGTCGAGAACATTATCTCGGAAAGCAAAAATGGGTATGTTTGAAGGAATAGGGGTTCCAACAATGTTGTATGGTTGCGAGGCATGGGCTATGGATAGAGTTGTGCGCAGGAGGGTGGGTGTCCCTAACAACCCCATCCATAAACAAATTAAACAACCATGGAGACATCACACACCCCTGCCGCAAACCTACATTCACTGAGAACCAATCACTTTCCTCTCTTCCTACACGTACACATGCCTTACATCCTCGATAAAAACTTTTCACTGCTTCTAACAACTTGCCTCCCACACCATATATTCTTAATACCTTCCACAGAGCATCTCTATCAACTCTATCATATGCCTTCTCCAGATCCATAAATGCTACATACAAATCCATTTGCTTTTCTAAGTATTTCTCAAATTCACCTCCTGTGTCAGGAAATTACATCTCACTGCCTTATCATCTCAAGACATTCCATACGACATTTATACAAGATAACTCAACAAATCACGTAAAATAATAATTTCTTTATGTGATACTTGGTAAATTTTAAATCTAACACAGGCAAATATTGCGGTTCATACATTCTTACCTCCTCCTTCAATAAACATTACCAAATACATTTTAACTACATTCAAAGTCAGTAACTTATAACATTAACAAAAGGAAATAATTATTGATTCAAAAACACTAACCAGGCACATACATTTTCACATAGCCTACCTCAGTTAATCTATCTTCTACTGCAATATACAATCCACACCCTTCACTCACAAATACTAATAAAAAAGAAGTGTCAAAATGGCAATTAAAATTATTCCTACTACACTCATAATCATATTTCAACAGCTATGTGAACTCTTGTCAGGTTTCAATAACTTTTCTTGAATTTATAAAGCGGCAGGGATGTGTGATGTCTCCATGGTTGTTTAATTTGTTTATGGATGGGGTTGTTAGGGAGGTGAATGCAAGAGTTTTGGAAAGAGGGGCAAGTATGCAGTCTGTGGTGGATGAGAGAGCGTGGGAAGTGAGTCAGTTGTCGTTTGTTGATGATACAGCGCTGGTGGCTGATTCATGTGAGAAATGGCAGAAGCTGGTGACTGAGTTTGGTAAAGTGTGTGAGAGAAGAAAGTTGAGAGTAAATGTCAATAAGAGCAAGGTTATTAGGTATAGTAGGGTTGAGGGTCAAGTCAATTGGGAGGTAAGTTTGAATGGAGAAAAAGTGGAGGAAGTGAAGTGTTTTAGATATCTGGGAGTGGATTTGGCAGCGGATGGAACCATGGAAGCGGAAGTGAATCATAGGGTAGGGGAGGGGGCGAAAATTCTGGGAGCCTTGAAGAGTGTGTGGAAGTCGAAAACATTATCTCGGAAATCAAAAATGGGTATGTTTGAAGGAATAGTGGTTCCAACAATGTTGTATGGTTGCGAGGCGTGGGCTATGGATAAGAGTTGTGCGCAGGAGGGTGGATGTGCTGGAAATGAGATGTTTAAGGACAATATGTGGAGAGGTGGTTGGATCGAGTAAGTAATGTAAGGGTAAGAGAGATGTGTGGAAATAAAAAGTGTGCTTGAGAAAACAGAAGAGGGTGTTTTGAAATGGTTTGGTCACATGGAGAGAATGAGAGAGGAAAGATTGACCAAGAGGATAATGTGTCAGAGGTGGAGGGAACGAGGAGAAGTGGGAGACCAAATTGGAGGTGGAAAGATGGAGTAAAAAAGATTTTGAGTGATTGGGGCCTGAGCATGCAGGAGGGTGAAAGGCGTGCAAGGAATAGAGTGAATTGGAACGATGTGGTATACCGGGGCCGATGTGCTGTCAGTGGATTGAACCAAGGCATGTGAAGTGTCTGGGGTAAACCATGCAAAATTCTGTGGGGCCTGGATGTGGAAAGGGAGCTGTGGTTTCAGTGCATTATTACATGACAGCTAGAGACTGAGTGTGAACGAATGGGGCCTTTGTTGTCTTTCCTAGCACTACTTCACACACGAGGGGGGAGGGGGTTGTTATTACATGTGTGGTGAGGTGGCGATGGAAATGAATAAAGGCAGACAGTATGAAGTATGTACACGTGTATATATGTATATGTCTGTGTGTGTATATACATGTATATGTTGGGATGTAGAGGTGTGTATATTTGCGTGTGTGGACGTGTATGTATATACCTATGTATGTGGGTGGGTTGGGCTATTCTTTCGTCTGTTTCTTTGCGCTACCTCGCTAATGCAGGAGACAGCGACAAAGCAAAATAATAATAATATAATATATATATAAACATTCATCAAACATGTCAATTTTGGCACTTGTCACCACGAACGTTAACTTAGGTCAAATTTCAAAAGCTCATCTTCATTCAATACAAATATTTTACCTAATTTTACATCACAAACCAAATCTTGACCCATATTTTACACAGCCTTCACTAATATCACCCATCACTCGGATCTTTCACAACAATTAACGCTTCCATATACTTTCTCCATCTGTTAATACTCTCAAAAACACACCACAATACCACTGAAAATCACTTCCTCTACACATCTAAATTAATTACTGATAATAAATCTTATCAAACATGTCAGTTTCGGCAATTGTTACCACGAACGTTAACTTAGGTCAAATTTCAAAAGCTCATCTTCATTCAATACAAATATTTTACCTAATTTTACATCACAAACCAAGTCTTCAGTTTCGGCAATTGTTACCACGAACGTTAACTTAGGTCAAATTTCAAAAGCTCATCTTCATTCAATACAAATATTTTACCTAATTTTACATCACAAACCAAGTCTTGACCCATATTTTACACAGCCCTCACTAATATCACCCATCACTCGGATCTTTCACAACAATTAACGCTTCCATATACTTTCTCCATCTGTTAATACTCTCAAAAACACACCACAATACCACTGAAAATCACTTCCTCTACACATCTAAATTAATTACTGATAATAAATCTTATTAAACATGTCAATTTTGGCACTTGTTACCATGAACGTTAACTTAGGTTAAATTTCAAAAGCTCATCTTCATTCAATACAAATATTTTACCTAATTTTACATCACAAACCAAATCTTGACCCATATTTTACACAGCCCTCACTAATATCACCCATCACTCGGATCTTTCACAACAATTAACACTTCCATATACTTTCTCCATCTGTTAATACTCTCAAAAACACACCACAATACCACTGAAAATCACTTCCTCTATACATCTAAATTAATTACTGATAATAAATCTTATGCGCAACATTATCATCTTAAAAAGACCCACTTCCAGTACTTAATACATTTTTGACATCATTCACTAATTCAACATAATATTACCAATGTAATACACCTACTATACAACTAATAAGCTATTATACATTTTTTACATCAACTTATGTAATACACCTACTATATAACTAACAAAAAGCTATTATACATTTTTCACATTAACTTCGAAACCAATTAACCGCAATACATCACCCTACCTCCCTAACACTCAACACAATTAACTTTTTGAGGACTATATAAATTAGAGAAATGTTAAGCAACAGAGCAACCAATGAACAACTTTTATCCTACTGTATTTCAACATTTATACAACTAGATCACAGTGTGATGTTTCAATACATACAATTAGGTTTTCTATTTACACTTACTAGACACACTACAATTATCTTTAATGATGGTACAAGGCATGTTTTTATATATATACTAACTAGACACACTTTAATTATCTTTAATGATGGCACAAGGCATGTTTTTATATATATACTAACTAGACACACTTTAATTATCTTTAATGATGGCACAAGGCATGTTTTTATATATATATACTAACTAGACACACTTTAATTATCTTTAATGATGGCACTAGGCATGTTTTTATGTCTGCTTCAATTACATCTGCTTTTCACTAACTTCATACTCAAACCTCACATTTCCCATGATGTACACACCCCTAACTACTATGATTTTAAAACTATTCTCAAAAATTTTAATTTTAAAGTCTTCTTACGCATCTTTTAATTAACGAATACACTAGCATGGTTCATTACAAATATATTATGACAAATATCTAAAATAAAATTAACTCCTGATATATATATATATATATATATATATATATATATATATTTCTGTTTCCCATTTTAGAAAGTTAATACAAGGAGGGGAGGATTTCCGGCCCCCGCTCCCGTCCCCTCTTATATTCCTATCTATTCATTCATTACGGTCTAATAAACTAATATAATGTGCAATATTTTACATGTGACCTCAAATTATATTACAAATTATAAATCCACTTACACATGCCAGCCAGCCATTAACCGTCTCCATTCTAGAAAAATGTCGAGTCAAAAATCTAAATATTACTAACAACATACCAAGGAAGCAGATCCTATCACCTTCCTCACTACAAATATGTACATTTCCTACATACAGCCTCTGACCTACATATTACCCTATTACATACCACAAACTCAATCAAAATCAACCAAAAAAACAATTAAAAAAACAATTATTCCATTATAAATATTTCCCATGATGGAAATTCCACCTTTAAATATATAACTCGACTCAAAGTGCTCATTACTCGTTGAAGATCAGGGAAAACGTAACCCCAAACACCTTCCCCACAAGAAATATGTACATTTCCTACATACAGCTTCTGACCTACATATTACCATCTCACATGCCACAAACTGGCTATTAAAAGAACAATACATTTAAAAACCAATTACTACATCACCTGCAACATGCACATGATGGAAATTCCACCATTAAATAAATAACTCGACTTAAAGTGTTCATTACTCGTTGAAGATCTGGGAAAACGTAACCCCCATAACGCACACAACTCACTCCTGACCCATTGCCTTCTAAAAACAAAACACAAATACACCAAACGCCACAACCCTTATCTATTTTCACAACAATAAAATGTAAAATACATAAATAGAACCATTTTCTCCCGACGCCGAAACCACAACAATCCACCATTTGCCTCCCGATCACTACCATCCCCCAAACCCCATCCACTTTACCCTCTGCCCTACGCTCTATTATAACCGTAACCTATTAAATAACACTAATTATACTCAATAACAACTCATACTCATTACAACGTTATTTTTTCTTACCTCTAAGCACTTAATTACCATCCGAAAACACAAGATTTTCCAGGAGACGCCAGTAGTCACAGGTTATCTGTGTACCATCCACCAAGCCGTGACGTCATTACAGAAACGTTCCCAGAGAAAACTGTGTTCTTATAGCGCTAACTCAACTATAATAGATATATCGTTTTTATTGTCGCAAATGGCTGATAGATGTTGTGGCCTGCCTACACCTGGTGTGGCCCGCCTACACCTGGTGTGGCCCGCCTACACCTGGTGTGGCCCGCCTACACATGGTGTGGCCCGCATACACCAGGTGTGGCCCGCCTACACATGGTGTGGACCGCGTACACCAGGTCTGGCCCGCCTACACATGGTGTGGCCCGCCTACACCTGGTGTGGCCCGCCTACACCTGGTGTGGCCCGCCTGCAACTGGTGTGGCCCGCCTACACATGGTGTGGACCGCCTACACCACATGTGGCCCGCATACACCTGGTGTGGCCCGCCTACAGCTGGTGTGGCCCGCCTACACCAGATGTGGCCCGCATACACCTGGTGTGGCCCGCCTACAGCTGGTGTGGCCCGCGTACACCAGGTGTGGCCCGCCTACACCTGGTGTGGCCCGCCTACACCTGGTGTGGCCCGCCTACAACTGGTGTGGCCCGCCTACACCTGGTGTGGCCCGCGTACACCAGGTGTGGCCCGCCTACACCAGGTGTGGCCCGCCTACACCTGGTGTGGCCCGCCTACAACTGGTGTGGCCCGCGTACACCAGGTGTGGCCCGCCTACACATGGTGTGGACCGTGTACACCAGGTGTGGCCCGCCTACACATGGTGTGGACCGCCTACACCAGGTGTGGGCTACATGTATGGTGGGCTGACCCACTATCATGTTCAACACATTAACTTCGCCATCATTGGTCACACACACACACACACACACGCACACACACACACCATCATCACAATGTTACCACTCATGTCTCTCCTCATGTTAGCCGAGGTCAACTTACTACCTCATGACATCATCATACCTCACATTAAGGTCCCGTCTTCTTGAACATCCAGCCTTCAAAAACGAAAATGTATTGTCTCACTTTACCTATTGGTATTATATACATATACAGTAAACAAGTACAACGGTAGACACAGTTATCCCTCCTAAATAAAGTCACTGAACAAATAAAACCATCGTGTGTGTGTGTGTGTGTGTGTGTGTGTGTGTGTGTGTGTGTGTGTGTGTGTGTGTATGTGTGTGTGTATGTATGTGTGTGTGTGTATGTATGTGTGTGTGTGTGTATGTGTGTGTGTGTGTGTGTGTGTGTGTGTGTGTGTGTGTGTGTGTGTGTGTGTGTGTGTGTGTGTGTGTGTGTGTGTGTGTGTGTGTGTAGGTAGAGTGGAGTCTCCTTGATGGACTTTGTAGTGAATTGTTAATGCTTCCTCTCAGCCATACCTACCTGACTTGTTTCCTAGGACGTATAAAGTCATGCCCATATTTACCTGAACATGATACATATGGCTCCCAACCCAGCATTAATGTAACCACATACATCAAACGTTACTGCCATTCCCATGTAATGTTACACATCAATATCAGTACTATAAGGTCGTCACAAATATCACTATGATGAAATCACATAACATACATCACCTGAGTCATAAGGTCACATGATAAACATCACCTGAGTCATAAGGTCACATGATAAACATCACCTGAGTCATAAGGTCACATGATAAACATCACCTGAGTCATAAGGTCACATGATAAACATCACCTGAGTCATAAGGTCACATGATAAACATCACCTGAGTCATAAGGTCACATGATAAACATCACCCGAGTCATAAGGTCACAGGATAAACATCACCTTTATACAACCTCATCAGAGATATCACTAGATTCATAAAATCTCATCACATGTCACAAGGTCACATTAAGCACATTATTGGTCATAAGGTCACATCAAACACATCACTAGAGTCATAAGGTCACACCATACACATCACTAGAGTCATAAGGTCGCATCAAACATCACTGGAGTCGTAAGGTCACATCAAATATCACTAGAGTCGTAAGGTCACATCAAACATCACTAGAGTCGTAAGGTCACATCAAACATCACTAGAGTCGTAAGGTCACATCAAACATCACTAGAGTCGTAAGGTCACATCAAACATCACTAGAGTCGTAAGGTCACATCAAACATCACTAGAGTCGTAAGGTCACATCAAACATCACTAGAGTCGTAAGGTCACATCAAACATCACTAGACGGTGGGTATCTAGAGTGTGATGTTAGGATGTAAATAACTTTAAGTATTGCCTGGCATCTCCTGATGAGGTGCACTGTCACCATGAAACGTCGTGCTACATGGAGAGAAAAATTCCATGTTATACATGATTGTAGGAACTCCTACTGAAGTACGATTTCACCATATATATATATATTTTTTTTTTTTTTTTATACTTTGTCGCTGTCTCCCGCGTTTGCGAGGTAGCGCAAGGAAACAGACGAAAGAAATGGCCCAACCCCCCCCCCCCCCATACACATGTACATACACACGTCCACACACGCAAATATACATACCTACACAGCTTTCCATGGTTTACCCCGGACTCTTCACATGCCCTGGTTCAATCCACTGACAGCACGTCAACCCCGGTATACCACATCACTCCAATTCGCTCTATATCTTGCCCTCCTTTCACCCTCCTGCATGTTCAGGCCCCGATCACACAAAATCCTTTTCACTCCATCTTTCCACCTCCAATTTGGTCTCCCTCTTCTCCTCGTTCCCTCCACCTCCGACACATATATCCTCTTGGTCAATCTTTCCTCACTCATTCTCTCCATGTGCCCAAACCATTTCAAAACACCCTCTTCTGCTCTCTCAACCACGCTCTTTTTATTTCCACACATCTCTCTTACCCTTACGTTACTTACTCGATCAAACCACCTCACACCACACATTGTCCTCAAGCATCTCATTTCCAGCACATCCAACCTCCTGCGCACAACTCTATCCATAGCCCACGCCTCGCAACCATACAACATTGTTGGAACCACTATTCCTTCAAACATACCCATTTTTGCTTTCCGGGATAATGTTCTCGACTTCCACACATTTTTCAAGGCTCCCAAAATTTTCGCCCCCTCCCCCACCCTATGATCCACTTCCGCTTCCATGGTTCCATCCGCTGCCAGATCCACTCCCAGATATCTAAAACACTTCACTTCCTCCAGTTTTTCTCCATTCAAACTCACCTCCCAATTGAATTGACCCTCAACCCTACTGTACCTAATAACCTTGCTCTTATTCACATTTACTCTTAACTTTCTTCTTCCACACACTTTACCAAACTCCGTCACCAGCTTCTGCAGTTTCTCACATGAATCCGCCACCAGCGCTGTATCATCAGCGAACAACAACTGACTCACTTCCCAAGCTCTCTCATCCCCAACAGACTTCATACTTGCCCCTCTTTCCAAAACTCTTGCATTTACCTCCCTAACAACCCCATCCATAAACAAATTAAACAACCATGGAGACATCACACACCCCTGCCGCAAACCTATATTCACTGAGAACCAATCACTTTCCTCTCTTCCTACACGTACACATGCCTTACATCCTCGATAAAAACTTTTCACTGCTTCTAACAACTTGCCTCCCACACCATATATTCTTAATACCTTCCACAGAGCATCTCTATCAACTCTATCATATGCCTTCTCCAGATCCATAAATGCTACATACAAATCCATTTGCTTTTCTAAGTATTTCTCACATACATTCTTCAAAGCAATATATATTTATATATATATATATATATATATATATATATATATATATATATATATATATATATATATATATATATATATATATATATATATATATATTATATATTTATATATATATATATTTATATATATATATATATATATATATATATATATATATATATATATATATATATATATATATATATATATATATATACATATATAAATATATAATATATATATATATATATATATATATATATATATATATATATATATATATATATATATATATATATATATATATATATATATATATATATATAAGAATGCATATACAGACATGTACGATCACACACGTATGCACATAGACAAACAGACAAAGAAGATATCTGTTTGAGAGGTGCAGGGTATAAGGAGAAGTGGGAGACCAAATTGAGGGTGGAACGATGGAGTGAAAAAGATCGGGGCTTGAACATACAGGAGGGTGAGAGGCGTGCATGGAATAGAGTGAATTGAAACGATGTCGTATACAGGGGTCGACGTACTGTCAATGGACTGAAGCAGGTCTGGGGTAAACCATGGAATGATCTGTGGGGCCTGGATGTGGATAGGGAGCTGTGATTTCGGTGAAGTACACATGACAACTAGAGACTGAGTGTGAACGAATGCGGCCTTTTTCGTTTGCTTTCTAATCCGTAACTCGATGAAGGGTGGGGTAGCGATGCTATTTTGTGTGTGACGGGGTAGCGACAGGAATGGATCAAGGCAAGCAAGTATAAATATATACATGTGTATATATGTATATGTTGATATATATATATATATATATATATATATATATATATATATATATATATATTTTTTTTTTTTTTTTTTTTTTTTTATACTTTGTCGCTGTCTCCCGCGTTTGCGAGGTAGCGCAAGGAAACAGACGAAAGAAATGGCCCAACCCCCCCCCCCCCATACACATGTACATACACACGTCCACACACGCAAATATACATACCTACACAGCTTTCCATGGTTTACCCCAGACGCTTCACATGCCTTGATTCAATCCACTGACAGCACGTCAACCCCTGTATACCACATGACTCCAATTCACTCTATTCCTTGCCCTCCTTTCACCCTCCTGCATGTTCAGGCCCCGATCACACAAAATCTTTTTCACTCCATCTTTCCACCTCCAATTTGGTCTCCCTCTTCTCCTCGTTCCCTCCACCTCCGACACATATATCCTCTTGGTCAATCTCTCCTCACTCATTCTCTCCATGTGCCCAAACCATTTCAAAACACCCTCTTCTGCTCTCTCAACCACGCTCTTTTTATTTCCACACATCTCTCTTACCCTTACGTTACTTACTCGATCAAACCACCTCACACCACACATTGTCCTCAAACATCTCATTTCCAGCACATCCATCCTCCTGCGCACATCTCTATCCATAGCCCACGCCTCGCAACCATACAACATTGTTGGAACCACTATTCCCTCAAACATACCCATTTTCGCTTTCCGAGATAATGTTCTCGACTTCCACACATTTTTCAAGGCTCCCAAAATTTTTCGCCCCCTCCCCCACCCTATGATCCACTTCCGCTTCCATGGTTCCATCCGCTGACAGATCCACTCCCAGATATCTAAAACATATATATATATATATATATATTATTTCTGGGGACAGGGGAGAAAGAATACTTCCCACGTATTCCCTGCGTGTCATAAAAGGCGACTAAAAGGGGAAGGAGCGGGTGGCTGGATATCCTCCCTTTTTTTTTTTTTTTTCAATTTTCCAAAAGAAGGAACAGCGAAGGGGGCCAGGTGAGGATATTCCCTCAAAGGCCTAGTCCTCTGTTCTTAACGCTATCTCGTTAACGCGGGAAATAGCGAAGAGTATGAAAGAAAAAGAAATCCTCTCCACCTGTTTTAAAATTTCCAAAAGAACGAACAGAGAAGGGGGCCAAGTGAGGATTTTTCCTCATAGGTTCAGTCCTCTGTTCTTAACGCTACCTTGCTAAAGTGGGAAATGATGAATATATATATATATATATATATATATATATATATATATATATATATATATATATATATATATATATATATATATATATATATTTTTTTTTTTTTTTTCAAACTATTCGCCATTTCCCGCGTTAGCGAGGTAGCGTTAAGAACAGAGAACTGGGCCATTGAGGGAACATCCTCACCTGGCCCCCCTCTCTGTTCCTTCTTTTGGAAAATTAAAAAAAAATTGAGAGGGGAGGATTTCCAGCCCCCCGCTCCCTTCCCTTTTAGTCGCCTTCTACGACACGCAGGGAATACGTGGGAAGTATTCTTTCTCCCCTATCCCCAGGGATAATATATATATATATATATATATATATATATATATATATATATATATATATATATATATATATATATATATATATATATATATATATATATATCAACATATACATATATACACATGCATATATTTATACTTGCTTGCCTTGATCCATTCCTGTCGCTACCCCGTCACACACAAAATAGCATCGCTACCCCACCCTTCATCGAGTTACCGCTTAGAAAGCAAACGAAAAAGGCCGCATTCGTTCACACTCAGTCTCTAGTTGTCATGTGTACTTCACCGAAATCACAGCTCCCTATCCACATCCAGGCCCCACAGATCATTCCATGGTTTACCCCAGACCTGCTTCAGTCCATTGACAGTACGTCGACCCCTGTATACGACATCGTTTCAATTCACTCTATTCCATGCACTCTATATATATATATATATATATATATATATATATATATATATATATATATATATATATATATATATATATATATATATTCTTTATACATACCTGCCATTTCCCGCTTTAGGAAGGTAGCGTCAAAAACATATGCCTTTTGGTTAAGTAAAATTTTCCAAAATAAGGAACAGAGGGGGCCAGGTGAGGATATTCCGAAAAAGGCCCAGTCCTCTGTTCTTAACGCTACCTCGCTAATGCGGGAAATGGCGAATAGTTTGAAAAAAAAAAAAAAAAAAATATATATATATATATATATATATATATATATATATATATATATATATATTTTTTTTTTTTTTTTTTTTTTTTTTATACTTTGTCGCTGTCTCCCGCGTTTGCGAGGTAGCGCAAGGAAACAGACGAAAGAAATGGCCCAACCCCCCCCCCCACACACATGTACACACACACGTCCACACACGCAAATATACATACCTACACAGCTTTCCTTGGTTTACCCCGGACGCTTCACATGCCTTGATTCAATCCACTGACAGCACGTCAACCCCTGTATACCACATCGCTCCAATTCACTCTATTCCTTGCCCTCCTTTCACCCTCCTGCATGTTCAGGCCCCGATCACACAAAATCCTTTTCACTCCATCTTTCCACCTCCAATTTGGTCTCCCTCTTCTCCTCGTTCCCTCCACCTCCGACACATATATCCTCTTGGTCAATCTTTCCTCACTCATTCTCTCCATGTGCCCAAACCATTTCAAAACACCCTCTTCTGCTCTCTCAACCACGCTCTTTTTATTTCCACACATCTCTCTTACCCTTACGTTACTTACTCGATCAAACCACCTCACACCACACATTGTCCTCAAACATCTCATTTCCAGCACATCCATCCTCCTGCGCACAACTCTATCCATAGCCCACGCCTCGCAACCATACAACATTGTTGGAACTACTATTCCTTCAAACATACCCATTTTTGCTTTCCGGGATAATGTTCTCGACTTCCACACATTTTTCAAGGCTCCCAAAATTTTCGCCCCCTCCCCCACCCTATGATCCACTTCCGCTTCCATGGTTCCATCCGCTGACAGATCCACTCCCAGATATCTAAAACACTTCACTTCCTCCAGTTTTTCTCCATTCAAACTTACCTCCCAATTGACTTGACCCTCAACCCTACTGTACCTAATAACCTTGCTCTTATTCACATTTACTCTTAACTTTCTTCTTCCACACACTTTACCAAACTCCGTCACCAGCTTCTGCAGTTTCTCACATGAATCCGCCACCAGCGCTGTATCATCAGCGAACAACAACTGACTCACTTCCCAAGCTCTCTCATCCCCAACAGACTTCATACTTGCCCCTCTTTCCAAGACTCTTGCATTTACCTCCCTAACAACCTCATCCATAAACAAATTAAACAACCATGGAGACATCACACACCCCTGCCGCAAACCTACATTCACTGAGAACCAATCACTTTCCTCTCTTCCTACACGTACACATGCCTTACATATATATATATACATATATATATGTGTGTGTGTGTGTGTGTGTAACCAACCAAGAAAGCCTTTGAATCTTATCCTGTTCTTATATAGTATCTATGGTGATCATGCCTAACGGAGATCAGTACCAGTCTGCTCAATATGAAACATATTACAGCTTTTACAAGGTATTCTGTGAACACAACCCATAGAATTTTTTGGCAAGTTTTTGACATGGATACTCCTAATAGTTCTGTCTTTGCTGAAGGCTACACTCATATCAAAGGCTCAGAATAGATTGGAAACTAAGTTAATATTATTATTAAAGGGAAAACTTAAAGATTCTTGGTTTCAATTGGAGGTTTAGGCTCAATTCTATAACATAGATACGGTGGAATATATCCTCTCAAACTCTTCAACATATTCTGGACTGCATGTAGGCTATGCTCTAAGGAGCACTGACTGGAATGACGATTGTTTAATTTCATCATGATGCTGTGAGTAATAATGAATGTAAGAACAAACGTTAGTGGGTTTTCTGTAAAATCTAAACTGTAGCATGTTTCCAACCCTATTGACCAAAAAATGTAACAATGGCAATATACAATCATTTTCTACTTCCACAGCAAATTTGATGGAAGGTACTACATTGCTAAGCAAGGGAAGGGAAAATGTCTATAAATTTACGCCTTTTAGCCAGACATAAGGTACATCATCTGCCATACCTAAAACCATATTGCCTTAGTGGGTAAAATATCCCTTAACAAATTAGTTTAGAAAAAAATATCCGTATATAAATGAACTGACATTAGTAAAAGAGGGTTACCCATCGCCATACCAAACTTCTGGCGTAACATTCTCCGTTACACAGTCTCTTATGCACAACTTCACCAGTTCAAGAAACACAAAATTTGAAATAGTTAAAAATAGGGGAATCAGGATCACCCAAAACATGCACCTGATCTTCTGCCCTCATCTTCTCAATCAACACCTTCCTCTACACAACTTGTTAGGTATATACTCAACTAATACATTCTCCTAACGTTTGAACGCTCACCTTTACTCCCTTATCTTAATATAATGGACATGCAGTCCACCAATCCTCGGGCACCTCACCATGATCCATACATACATTTGAAAATCCTTCTTACCAACCAATCAATAGCACATTCACCCCATCTCTTAATGGATTCGACTGGAATACCATCCACTCCGGCCACCTTGCATCATTTCATCATACGAGTACATTTGTAACAAGATTTGATCGCTCTGTATCTATTTGATACCTGTCTGCTCAGGGGAAGGGTTATGAGATATTGTATATGCATATATACGAATTTCGGGACTGAAATAATGTTTGGGGGTTATTAACGCCTGCAGTTAAATGATCACATTTTGAAATGACTTTTGTGATCATTCGCATCGTATTTAGTGCTATTTGTTGGCTATTAGGAAGCATTAGGACATATTTTCCATGATTATTTCAAGTACTTTTCCTGAGGGGTAACGGAACTGCTTAAAAGCGTGTGTGAGTAGTCACGTATCTCACTAAAATAGTCTTCTGAGAGAAGGTCTTTCGCTACTAAGAGCATTCCTGTGCCACACTTGACCACTCTTCGTGAGAAGGACTTTTGACAATGGAAGTAGGCGAATGGCTTCTCTCCCGTATAGGGCCTTGTCTTCACTCTGAATATGATTCTGTGGTTGGTATACTGTTTGCGGGCATTAAAGTCCTGTTTTTAAGCTTTCAAATCATCAGATATTTCATGAATATTCGTTTTAACCAATGGGCATGTGAATGGGTTCTCACCTGTGTGAGCCCTCGCTGGTTACGCTGAATAACTTATCTGCCTTAAAAGTCTTCGGCCAATGTTAGCTTTTGGACTGTGCTTGACTACGTAACCCTTGCAGTCAAAGTTTGTGGGCACAGGGAACCTTCAAATAGGTATTTTCACCTGTATGAACACTCATGTGCTGCAAGGAATTAATACAATAGGAGGAAAAGTGGTCGATAGGCTTGGATCACACCTTCTTTGCGGTTGAAATCACCCTGCAGAAGGGAGGTACAGTACCTCGGAAGATGGTAGTTTTCAGAGTATATTTCCATTATTGCCAAACCCTGCTCGTCTACACCAACGTCCTCCCATTGGTCGCCTACACTAACGCCCTTCCATTGGTCCTTAGAGCCAACGTTTTGCCTTCCTATATGTCCTTAACACAAACGTTTCGTCTTCCCACCGGTCCTTAGAGCCAACGTTTTGTCTTCCTATTTGTCCTTAACACAAACGTTTCGTCTTCCCACTGGTCCTTAGAACCAACGTTTTGTCTTCCATCTGGTCCTTAGAACTAACGTTTCGTCTTCCCACTGGTCCTTAGAACCAACGTTTTGTCTTCCATCTGGTCCTTAGAACTAACGTTACGTCTTTCCACAGGTCCTTAGAACCAACGTTTCGTCCTTTCACTGTTCTTTAGAACCATCTTCCCTTTTCTGCTATTTCTCTGTATCCTGCCTCCCCTGGCGCCACTCAGCGGTAATATGCCTGAACTATATCAGCACATCCCTTGCGGCCACCTCGATCAGACCTTACTCCTTACCACATCCCTCTTTAAAGACGCGCCAAGTCTCACACCTGTACTCCACGTCACGCCACACATCTTCAGGATCATTCATTTCCAGCTACCCCACTCCCCTCATTTCTGTTTGCATTCTAGGCCTAAGACTCGCATCCATATAACATTATCGGGACCATACTGTACCTTCAGACTCATCCACGTTTTACTCTCAAGGTCACCGAGCTTTCGTTCTACACGTTCGTTAACCCGCCCAGGACCTTACTCGCCTCGTTTTTTTTTTATGTTAGCTGAGACGGCACGGGCAACTGAGGCCCTAATCAAGGCCATCCCTTTAACGATATATATATATATATATATATATATATATATATATATATATATATATATATATATATATATATATATATATTTTTTTTTTTTTTTTTTTTTTTTATACTTTGTCGCTGTCTCCCGCGTTTGCGAGGTAGCGCAAGGAAACAGACGAAAGAAATGGCCCAACCCCCCCCCCCCATACACATGTACATACACACGTCCACACACGCAAATATACATACCTACACAGCTTTCCATGGTTTACCCCAGACGCTTCACATGCCTTGATTCAATCCACTGACAGCACGTCAAACCCTGTATACCACATCGCTCCAATTCACTCTATTCCTTGCCCTCCTTTCACCCTCCTGCATGTTCAGGCCCCGATCACACAAAATCTTTTTCACTCCATCTTTCCACCTCCAATTTGGTCTCCCTCTTCTCCTCGTTCCCTCCACCTCCGACACATATATCCTCTTGGTCAATCTTTCCTCACTCATTCTCTCCATGTGCCCAAACCATTTCAAAACACCCTCTTCTGCTCTCTCAACCACGCTCTTTTTATTTCCACACATCTCTCTTACCCTTACGTTACTTACTCGATCAAACCACCTCACACCACACATTGTCCTCAAACATCTCATTTCCAGCACATCCATCCTCCTGCGCACAACTCTATCCATAGCCCACGCCTCGCAACCATACAACATTGTTGGAACCACTATTCCTTCAAACATACCCATATATATATATATATATATATATATATATATATATATATATATATATATATATATATATATATATATATATAAGCAAGGTGACCATACAATGGACCAGCCCCTAGGGATTACATGAACAGCTGGGTTGACTGTGGACAGAATCAAGATTCGAACACATGCACTCGACCTTGGGCGGCCAGTGAATGCGTCGCGGTCAGGAACGCTGACCGCTACACCACGGAAGTCCAATGAAAGAATCCATCCTATCTCCATGGTTCCATTTACTGCCATGTCTATTCCTCGGTGCCTTCATCACTTCACTTCCTCCTGATCTCCGCCATTTAAGCTCACATTCAAACCATCTTTTCCTACCCCACTTACTACGTCATATTTCCTTAGTTTTGTATACACTGACTTCTGTTTTTTTTTTTTTTTAACCCTCTTTAACAACACTTTCCAAAACTCTGTCACCAGCCTCTGGAGTACCTCTCAAGAGTCTGCCAGCAAAACCGCATCATCTGCAAACAGTAAATGATTCACAATCCATAATATCCAACCTGGAGCATATTGCTGAATGCTCCTCGCTCCAACACCCTCACATTTACTCCTTTCACCACCCATCCCATGGGCAGATCGAACCGCCATGGCGCCATCGCACATCTCGGAACTGGAATCAGCCATCTAATTTCCTTTCAATTCGCACACACGCCCTACCCACAGTGGAAAAAAAAAAGAAAGGACTCCTCACTCAATTTTCTAATAACTCTTCATCTACCCCATTCATTCGTAGCATCTTCCATAAAAGATCTCTGATAATTCTGTCATACGCCCTCTAGATCCCTATGAGCCATATACAAGTCATTCTCTTTCACCAAGCATCACACACCCTTGATTTGCCCATTAACCTTATTACTTTTCCCCAGTCAGGTACTCTTTGGACGACACCACCTCTTAAGATTTTTCAATACACTTTACTATATATATATATATATATATATATATATATATATATATATATATATATATATATATATATATATATATATATATATATATATATATATATATATATATATATCCAATACACTACACCTTTATATTTTCCATACACCTTACCATATATATCCAATACACTACACCTTCATATTTTCCATACACCTTACCATATATATATATAATACACCTACACCTTTACATTTTCAACACACTTTACCAGGTATTTCTAATACACTTACACCTTTACATTTCTAACGTTCATTTTTGCCTCCTTTGTCACCATACATGAGTTCCATGCTCCTTCACTCCTCACAAGCCTCACTTTCATCTACACATACTTACTGACGAGGCTTACCAACCAATCAATAACACCGTCACCATCTTTTTTGAGGATCTCAACCGTGGTCCTTTAAGGTCACCAAAGCTTTACTATACTTCACCTTTAGTAAGCCCTTCACAATCAACCTCTTCTACGACCTCACTTTGCATCCTACCTCCTTCCAAGCACACCATACCTGCCTCCCTATCATCCAAAGCACAATTCACTCAGCCCGTTCACTTTCACCACTTCCCTCATATGTATGTCATAACCTCTTCCCCTTTACCCACTTCCAAGCATCACTCTTTGCATCCACTAAGCAATGATCAGGCCTTCTCCCTGTCGCCTCCCACCGTTCATCCACATCCAACTACTTCCCGTTTGCACACCCGTCAGATAAAGCTCATCAGTCAACGCCCACTGACCTCCATTCCGATTCATTTACGTATACTCATGTATGCATCCTCATTCGCCTCATTCCTGACTTTAATAGTCATACTTTAGTTCAAGGCGATGGCATTTTCCAGAGACAGAGTACATGGAAAGGTTAGATGGGTATTTGCCGGAGGATAGTACACGGGGGAAAGTCAGAGAACAGGAGACCTAATGGTCTATGACAAGCTAATGTGGAGAAAGTCAGAGACCAGTAGACTTGATCGTCTATGACAAACTTATATGCTGGACGACAGTACATGGGGTGATAGCCAGAGAACAGGACACTTAATGGTCTATGACATGGATATATACTGGACATCAACACCATCCTCAATTCCTAACCCGTAGAGATGGGGAAAAAAAGGGAATGGCAAAACATAGAAAGTGATCTATGCCATGCCAGTGCGCACCTCATGAATGAAACGATCTATCGTGCATTCAGAATACGGGCAAGATCTTGATAATGTTAGGGGTCATCGATTTAAAGGCTATGCAGCCAAACGAATGGTGGAAGCTTCTCCTGTTCACAACACTGTGTAACGCAAGGATCATGTGGTTACCTTTAAGAGTTACTTGCTATATATTCTTTTGTTATTACGTTTTAGCCCCACATTCTCCATCACCTTCAAACCCCTTCCCTCCTTGGTTGAGGTTTTTATCACCGACAAGCGAAAGATACCACAGACAATAGAAGCATTTAGTCGTGAAAATAATGCAAATTCAAAATTCATATTTTGGTGATTCTTGTACTGCTACTCTCTCGATTAACTGGGATGCTATTGTTAAGGAAAGCGACAAAGAACATACCATGGGTAAGGGCTAGGAATGCATTGTAAGTAGCAGAGGAATACATATGTGCTAGTTTGTAGCAGACACTCGTATTTCAATGGCTAATCCAATATGGCGGGATACTGAAATGCTTCCCGTCCACGAAAATAGCTCACAAGAAAGTAATAGAAACCAATAACCAACAAACTGGAGCGCTAACCGCTACACTACGGAGGTCCATAACTACTCACGTCTTTAAGAGCATCTGTTGTCGCCCAGTCCGTTAAAGGAGCCATTCTCAACAAATTTAGTCTTCACGATAACAGGAAATCTTGACCGTGCACCGTAAGGGTTCCAAGTGACCTGAGCGACATGGATGAAGAGCCTCTGGACTCGAGGGCAGTGAGCGTGGTCGATCAACCAGGCTCAAGACGAGATGTATGGGCCATTAACCTCCCTGATACTGAAGAGGGGGCGACCATGCAAAGCGAAAATCCATTCTAAAGTGGATTTACCCACTATGGTCCAGCGATTCCATTGATGGGCAGATTACGATGATGCAAAGACAGGAAGGAGATCATGTAAGACCTGAGGAATAACATAACTCTCCTTAGAGATAAGATGAGGTACAGTCTCCAAGAGACACAACAAGAGATCAAGGCAACGGATACACGTCACGCAGAATGTGGAAGGATGGTGAACCAGGTTACATTGTCAAGGAAACGTAGACTAGGAATGAGGAATGAGACGTGGGTAATATGATCAACCTACAAGGAAGGTAAACATCCCCAGGCTGATGGTGAGAGGGGAGAGGAGACAAGGGTGATACTGGAGGATATATAGAACCTCAGAACTACAGATGAAGGTGGGAGAAGACAGATGATCAGGGAGAACATCAAACATATGCTGAATATAACAACGATGGTAACAGTGAGTCTGAAGGCAACAAAAATATTCATGAAAAAGGTCTTATGTTAAGAGGAAGATCTGTTTGACACGATGGGCTACAGAAACGTGAGAGACAATGAACAAAAGGAAATACATAAGAGCATAGCGAAATATAGCTTAGACAATCAAACGCGAGCTGGAAAAAAGACCTTGCAGGTCTGTTATGATCTTTGGCTTACAAGGACAAGATTATATTGAGTTTATGAAGGCCAGGACTCAGGAGGAGGAAACGAAAAGTGTGGACATATAGGAAACTGTAGACGCGAGGGAGATAACTGAAGACGTGGAAAGTGCTTCGAGAATGAGGATACAGTGTGGGGGAGGGATGGGTCACTCACCATAAAAAGGACGTCTTAAATGGGAGGAACTAGTGAGGGATTCTTAAGTCATGCCTTCAAGAAGGCAGAGAAGGTGTACGTGGAAAAGACCAGGACAAGAGAGGAGTTGGGAAGATTCAGAGAGAACGTACAGGAGGCGAAAAAACCTGGAAGATGAATCAGGAACAAGAGGAAGATTCCAGCCCAGTGTGAGTAATAAAGGAAGAATCATTAAGCAAAGCTTCGTGTTTACAAACGCTGAATGGAATGTTAAGAATGGAAGGAATCTTGAATTTTTTAATCAGATGGGAGAAATGAAGATGGATATTATTGGCAAGATTAAGACTAATTTCAAAGAGGGTGATAGATCACCCTTATTTTTCCCAGAGTGATGTATGGTAACAAGAGAGACTGAGGTAATAGTAAACAGTAAACCCATAACCAGCAAATCCTCGTGAAAGACATCGATTGACCATATTTGTTCAGTAACTCTACTGGTGCAAAATACTCCTCGAAGATCAGAGGAACCATATCAACTATACTGACGAAAATAATGGGAGGACAATTACGATGGCGCAAAGAAGCAGGGAGGTCAACCATGCACAGCCATGCAGAGCTCTGGGAAAGCTCTCATTCAGCTGGATTTCAGGTGGAGTTTAATAGACCTGGGGTACCTTGGCTTACACCCACCCGAAGAGTCAGGATCCTAGAGTGGCCACAGGAGAACATTTTGTACCAGAGGTCATTTGTGACAGATGGGCGGCTGTGCACCATCGGAGCTACACTCATTTCTTACGTATAGTAACCTTGAAAATGAAGACATACCCTATGAACCTCCACATAGAATAAAAACAACAACTGACCACTTGTGATCGATTTCCTTGTAAAATAGGAAGTTTCTAAAGACGAAAAGTCAACGAGTAATGTTGGAAATTATAAAGGTGGAATCTATCTTTGGAAGAACTGTTCATTGTTGAAATCATCAAGATGGTTCAAAGACATTAATGTACTGATCATGTTATCCCTGACTGTTCTCACTTCCACGTTGGGCAAATTTATAGCCTTTAAACCCTCATCGTAACTCAACTCTCTTAACTCTGATGTCATCTTTGTTGCCCATTCCTTTAGACGTTCTCTATCAGGTCTATATGACTCTCCTAGTGCGGTGACCAAACGTGAGGAGCGTAATTTCACAGTCATAAAATACGATGTGAGCAGTTTGCCAAACGTTTCCTTATCTGTTTACTTGGATCTGGTTCTAATATTTGCCAGCAGAGCGTCTGTCTCATTTACATTCTGGCGACAGGTTAGCTACAATGTCGATTTCCATAGACTCCTGCAGTTATTCCCCCCCCCACCCTGCTAGAGGGAAGGCCTTCTCTCACCGTGTTCCATCCTCATTTCTACTCGGGCTAAGTTGCCATGTATCAGACTAACTTCGGGGTTTGTCTGGGTTTCTTTGCAAGTTGATGTAGACTCCACCATTCGTTGCTTCCCTCACTGACCTTGGCATCATCCGCAAGATATATTCAGCAATGAGTCGCGACCCTCTTGGCAAATGGTCTTGGGATCGAATCCTGTGGCATACTCTTAATGCTATCCAGTCAGTTCGAGAAGGCTTCTCTGACATGTGTCCTTTGTTCCCTTCGACAGTATTTCCCTTGACGATTCTTACCGTAATTCTCCGCAGTTGGGCAGTACTGTTCATTTAGACACAGCTGACCCGTCCATCAACCTCAATATCAAAGTGCTTATTGGTCGTGCAAATGACTCTCCCGAAAATGGAGAGAAACGAAATTCGACATTGCACCTGACATATCATCAGAACACCACAGTGAGAGAATTGTTAAGGGGGCAAATGGTCCGTGGATCATTATCAGCTTTGCTTGTGAGCACACAAAAAGGGAAATGATTTACATCTAGCCTTAAAATACGGCTATAACTTTACATTTTCTGTACTTCGTTCCCTGCCATTCCTGGTGTACTGACATCGTTTTGGGAACAGGTTTGTGCCCATCAAACTCTGGGCCAAATGATCCTTACCGAGCTTAGGGCACATACATCGCATCCTTCCCAGCCCTAGAGACATATGTGTCACGGTGTTTGGGGACGCTGACGAGAGGTTCCTCGGTGACTTGGGCAGACCAGCGGATTATTGGCGGTCGTCCGAGAACACAAGAAAACTGGGCCTTCATAACCTGGGGAGCAGATGACCCATTCAATCTTATTCCTGGGTCTGGTGTGTCAATCTGACGTACGACATAATATCTCTTTGTCCCAACCAATCTCTTTCTTTCTGTGTGGGTGTGTGGGTGTGTGTGTGTCTCTCTCACTCTCCCTGTCTCACCAGATGCACCTCTCCGTCCCATTCTTTCTTTCTGACGTCTCTTACCGCCGCCTTTGTTGAGGGGCGCTACCGCCTGCCGACCTCCCACCCCAAACCCCCAACCCTCTCAATGTCTTGCCCCTCTGTCTCCCATTATGAAGAACAAGGGTCACACTCCAGGCCCCCAGCAAACATCGATACTGTGGACTTCATTTTGTCCAGTTCCTCTCCTCTCTCCTTCCCACCTGGTGTTGGTAGAGCCACTGTACAGGGCTTCCAGAGCCTTGTGATCCACTGGAAAGAATGGGAGTCTTGTAGCCCATTGGAGATAGGGCGTTTGTCCACCGTAAACAGTGAGAGCTTAGTGGCCCACTGGAGCAGTGAAGCAGAGCTCTGGACTCTACGTCAAAAGCAGAGAATCTGAGTTCATGCTGAGGCTTCATACAAGGGTGTCTGACTCTCAATCTTTCTGAGCATATTTCTACATAAATCCCATTTTCTCTGGCTGAATGAATTCCTCGCTCTCTTCTTCAATATCTACTACGTAACACTGGCGTCAAGCTACGTAATAAGGTTCTTCAAGTTGGCCCTCGTTAAACGGTTTATCATTTCGGCGTTTTCTTTCTCGCCTAACTTTTAAATGACTGAAGTTTGAGATTTATTCTATCATTAGTCGGTTTCTTCTCTCTCACTGTAGGATCTGGTTGATCAAGGGCTTTGGCTATGGAGTCTTTCTTTTTTTTTTTTCCTTGACTTATGGATTATGGAGGGAGAGGTCAGTATGTGTTACGTAACTCCAAGGGTGTTGTTTCTGCGCGTGCATGCCTGTGTATATACAGGAATGGAGTGGGGAGGGGGGTAGAGAAAGAGATAGAAAGAGAGACAAAGAGAGAAAAAGAGAGAGGTAGAGATATATAGATGGATATATATATATATATATATATATATATATATATATATATATATATATATATATATATATATATATATATATATATAGATAGATAGATAGATAGAGAGAGAGAGAGAGAGAGAGAGAGAGAGAGAGAGAGAGAGAGAGAGAGAGAGAGAGAGAGAGAGAGAGAGAGAGAGAGAGAGAGAGAGAGAGAGTCGTAGCCATCAGACCATAACATCATCAGGCACATGAAGCATTTGTTTACCACTCGCTCCTGTGGAAACTACTCGCTCATGGCATCTCCCACAGGTGGATCCGTCAGGACGACGGACCCCCCCAGGGTGGAATAACAACTACCACATGGCCTTCCGGCAAAAAGGGAGGGGAGGAAGGGGAGGAGAGG